>NW_015196909.1:0-752 GCF_001447785.1 Gekko japonicus | reverse complement strand
AGAATTTGATCATCATAGCTAGCCTTCCCAACTAGAACCAGAAGAATTTGATCATCATAGCTAGCCTTCCCTTTATGAATAAATGCTGTGGAAAACAAGTTACTGAAAAACAAGTGAGGATGGCACTTTAAATAGTGCATCCCCCCAGAAAAGTCCCATGAATCATAGGTAGGTACCAAATATTTTGTTGATACAGTTGGCTTGTCCAGCATGTTCTAACATTTGTCTTTGTCAGAGGCAACAAGCAAGTTCTTTTTATCAAGAGTTATTGACTCATGCTGGAGATACACACTGTGTCAATTAAAACACTTTAGAATTGTTCAGAGAAGAACCTGTAAATAGTGCCCCTGCTGAATATACTTATTGAATTCCCCAACACATTTTATTAGCAAATTCTCTTTTGACAATTGCCTGAGGTTCACCTTACTTAACTAGATGGTTCTGAATTCAACTAGATGGTTCTGAATTCTTAGGAGGCTGCAACTAATCCCAAAGCACCTCTGCAATTGACATAAAAGAGACTTCCACCAACATCTTGAAGCTGATCTATTTATGTATGCATATGTGTATAAGTATTGTTCATAAAATAGGCTGTGGGAAACCCATTTAGATAGTTTATATATAAGATCTCCCAGCCAACACCAACTGACCCTGAATATGAAGTCATTGTCAGCTCTAGCAATTTGATCCAAGAGACACTGGACTATCAAGCTGAAGACATTGTCAGGTCACTGCTTAGTGCAGAGGTGCTG
>NW_015196908.1:0-757 GCF_001447785.1 Gekko japonicus | reverse complement strand
AAGTGTTTATGATTGTGACAAGCAGAAAACGGACAACTGCTTCATGTGCCTATCTACAACATAGCTGGCCAGTCCTTTCCAGTTGTTACCATCATATATATCGAAACACTATCAGCTGCATATAATGGGAATGCAAACTACCCATGAGCCTTCTAATTCACACTCATCATGTTATGTGAATAGGGGCAATGCATATATTTACCATGCATGCACAGCCTTGCTGTGTGTGAACATGAGCCCTGAAAAGTCCAGTGGTCAGTTTGCGTATATGTATATAGGAAAGACACATGTTGCCCCTGTTCGTACAACATGGCAGCCACATGTATTGTCTTGTTGTAACCCACTGTGAGCCTGCTTGCAGGGGAGGGGGGGGCTAGAAGTCCTCTATGGACCAACATCTCCTGGCTGTCCCTGGCCCAAAGGACATCCATCTTGCCTTAACCAGGGCCAGGGTTTTTTCTGCCCTAGCCCCTGCCTGGTGGAACATGTTCCCTGTCAAGATCAGGGCCCTGCAGGATCTTCTTCCACAGGGCCTACAAGGCAGAGCTGTTCCGCCAGGCCTTTGGTTGAGGCAGCGGGCATCCACGTATGGCCCCCTGAGGCTGCTGTGACCCACCTACCAAGCCAAACAATATGCCAGGGAATCTCTCACAGCAAGTTGACTTTGTTTGAACTGTGACCTTTGTTTTTAAAGTCTGTTATTACATTTTTTTACTGTATTTATTGTGTTACTGACATGATGTTACCCACCCTGAGC
>NW_015196907.1:0-746 GCF_001447785.1 Gekko japonicus | reverse complement strand
GGAACTATTCTCAAAACAGAACAGTTTTGATAACAGAAAAGACATTACCTTGTTCAGCAAGATGTTGTTCTGCACCAAAAGTGCTACTTTGCAAGCCCCATCCCACCATCAAGCCAGTGATTGTTCAGGACTCCTTGTTCAGGACACACACCCTTAAAAAAAAAGGCTCTGCCCAATTGCCAATCCTGCTTCACCCCAAACAGTGACCAGCTAATCCCATGATATTCTAAGGAGGGAGGATGGGTCAGCAGCAAGCAGCAAAAAGATGAATCACAAAGGAGAGGCAGTAATATATAGCTCTCACTTCTGCTTTCCCATTGGATGGCTGTTTTCCATGCATGGTCAGTCCAACCTCGAGCTTCATTTGAAGAGGGACTAGGGCAAATCAGTCCCCGGTTCAACAGTTGTGAATGCCTCTTTTCTTGATACCTAGTTCTCTGTGCATTAACATGTATCTGTACTGGATAGGTTCCACATCTACAATCTTTGGAAGTAGTCAATCACCATCCATGATTGTGTTCATTATAGCACCTGATTGTAACCTGCCATTTTGTAATCGTTTTGTTGCATGACGCTGCTTGACATGGGTCTGTTAACTGTAGCTGGCTGCTTGCACATGAGCAACCTGGGAATGTGAGGCTAGCCCTGGGGCTAGCAGACAAGGTTCATGCTGAAGCATCAGTATACTCTAGGTGGTAAAAAATGGTATTATGGCTATCGGACAGCTGAATTCATCAGACTGAGGA
>NW_015196906.1:0-755 GCF_001447785.1 Gekko japonicus | reverse complement strand
AGGGCCAATAACAGTTAGTGGGGGAATACTAAACAAAACAAGACAGTCTTCACCTGCTGGTGTAAGACAAGGATAGAGGGAGACAGAGGAATCTCACTGGGGAGGGAGCTGGCTACCATCACCCCCATGGAGTGGGCTTTAAAGTAAGCTCTAGACCATGTCTGCTGGATTTGTTATGAGTCTTTCTCCAGCAAAGCAGTGTTGATGAGACAAGCCAAAATCCGAAAGAGGGGCATCTTTTCCACAAAACTTCCTTCCTGAGCTAGAAGAAACTTCACACAGGGCCACCAACAGAGGAGGACAATTTTTTTTTGGGGGGGGGGAGTCAGCCAGAGAGGACTCTTGAAGCCAGCCTCATGTTGCACCCATGGGAACATTATTTTAATGCAGTTCTGGTTTCAACCACTAGGGGTGCAGGGACATCTGAGCACAGGAGAAGGTGCCTTACTATGGGCTAGACTTCCCTTTCTCCACGACTGGAGCGAATTTGCCTAACAGATCATGCTAAACGAATCTACTAATCCAGCAATGGAGCAAGACAAGCACTCCCAAGCTGTTCCTTTAGGGGGATTGGAAACCCATCCAGAATAGGGGACAAACCATTTCCTGAGTCAGATCCTCCCTCCACCAGTAACATCTCTGTTTTGTCAGGGTTATGTTTCAGCTTGTTAGCCCACACCCATTCCAAAACAGCCTCTGGGCACTTGTTCACACTTTCCATAGTTATCCCTGGGATCTGCTAGTAGTGCAAGATA
>NW_015196905.1:0-768 GCF_001447785.1 Gekko japonicus | reverse complement strand
CCACAGCTTAAGAGGGAGCATTGGTCTCAGCCCACTTAGGGTGACCCTGTAGGGTTTCCAAGGCAAGAGAGGGACGTGGGTGGCTTGCCACTCCCTGCCTCTGCGTAGCAACCCTGGGCTTCCTTGGGGGTCTCCCTTTCAAGTGCCAACCGGGGCTGACTCTGCTCAGTTTCTGAGGTCCGATAGGACTAGGCTAGGTCGGGGCCACCTGGGGCAGGGGTCAGCTGTGTGGACATCAAATGAAATGTCAGGATTACTCGGCACACCTCTGCAGCTCAGCCGTGGGGGCCACGGATTGTCGGTTCCTCCACTGCAACTCTCGGAGAAGAGGAAGACGCCTGCCTGGAACTCAGTGGGGATGGAGAGGCTGCGGCTGCAAAATGGCCAGCCAGGGAGGGTGAAGAATCCGGGTCCTTTCTTGTGGGGCGGGGGGGGGAGAGGATGGAGAGCAACGGTCCCTCTCAGCTGTGGAGTCTTGTGAGCAAAAATTCTTTGTGAGCTGCTGGTATTAAAGCTGTGAGCAAGCGATTTGGCTACTCCATGAATGAGTTTGCTCTTCCGGAGCCCTCCTTCCTGAGCTATGACAGAAATGTCTGAGCCAGAGGCTAAAAAACTGTGAGCTGGCTCACACCGACTCAGCTTAGAGGGAACGCTGATGGAGAGGCAGGGCAGGAAATGTGCTTGCGGAACCCTGAGAATACAGAGTGTGCGTCTCTGCTGAGCCTATGGAACGCCCTGTCACAAGATCAGAGGAGCAGTGCGTGAGCC
>NW_015196904.1:0-767 GCF_001447785.1 Gekko japonicus | reverse complement strand
TTAAAGCTTCCCCCCTCCTTCCCTTCCCCATGCTACGTATATCGAAAGCTCACGGTGAGCTCACACACTAATTCCCTTATCTCCCCGTGAAGACATAAATCTCTGGGCATGCCTCCAGAGAGTGCCGTCCCCACATAGTTTCCCTTCACACCATCCTCTGATATCAGGCCCAGGTCACAGAATCATGGAGTTGGAAGGGACCTCCAGGGTTATCTAGTCCAACCCCCTGCACAACGCAGGAAATTCACAAATACTCCCCACCCACACACCAAGTGACCCCTGCTCCATGCCCAGAAAAGGTCCTCATATGGAAATGTTTTTAGTGACTCCTCAAGAAATGAAGACTCACACTCTGACTCATCTCTGGAATTCTATAACATTGGTCAGTCCAGTGCATTCTGTGAACATCTGTTTATGTCCCAAAAGATGACAGGAAGCCTTGGGGACCGGTCATACCTGGATGCCTCATTTTCCAGAAGGAACTCCTCAGTACTAAGATCTTGCCATGCTTATTTACTTGGGGGCCATTACTAGGAAACCAGAGTTTGTTGCTTGGTGGTGGTGCCAAGCAGGAATAAACTGACTAATGAAGAGTGCAAACAAATATGGGCTCTGTCTTGAACATGACAACAAAGTGATTCAACTCCCATTTAGAAAGAAGGTGGAAAACCACTGTGAAGGAGTGTAAGAGTTCTATCATGTCCCCCCCCCTTAGTAACTTCTTTTCTAAACTGAAATGTCCCAGACGCTTCAGCCTTTCTTCATAG
>NW_015196903.1:0-760 GCF_001447785.1 Gekko japonicus | reverse complement strand
ATCGAATTCAGCCTTCTTTTTAATCCAGTGTTTTCCCCCTCCATTCTGCACTATAATAGAGTTCAACCTTCTTTTTATTCGGGTTCCCCCCCCCATTCTGCATTACATTACCTCCCTTCAGTGGTCAGCCCGGTTTCAGTCTGCTGCTGCCCCAGGTTATTTGGATGTTATTTTGCCGTGGACTTATATTGTCTCGACTCAAACACTGAGAAAATCCAGAGTGGCAGGCAAATGCGGAAAGGACCACAGTAAGGCCCAATCTGCATCTAGTATTTTCTCCATTGTTGTACCAAACCCACACTGGAACAGAAAAAGATGCGGCTCAAAACCATATTCAAATACCCCAGGCCAATGCTGTACTGACTGCAGAGTCACCCAGGAATGGCAATAAAACATCCATCAATCTATGCAGGCAGCCACCATAAAACCAAGAGATCAAACGAAGTGAGAGCAGCATGCAGTCTGGACGCTGCTATAAAATTCGATAATCAATCAAAGTGAAAGTGGCATGCAATGCAGAGGGGAACTTCTGTTCCAGTGTAGGTTTGGTAAGACAGCGGAGCAAATGTTAGATGCAGATTCGGCCTAAGTCAAGAGACAGGCATCTGAGCCTGATTGTCTTCAGCTGACTGTGAAGTAGCTGGAGCTTGGTGTGCCATCCAGCTCCCCCTTCTGGATAAGCCAGAAACACCTCACCCACGTTATGTCATTGATTCTCACATCACGGAGGATGGGGTCATTTCGTAGAAAAAGAAGTGCA
>NW_015196902.1:0-761 GCF_001447785.1 Gekko japonicus | reverse complement strand
CTGAGGTCCCTCCCCTCTCCAAACCTTCCTCAGGCTCCGCCCCCAAGGCCTTTTTTCCTTTAAAAAAGAGAAGGGCCGAAATAGTCAAGAGACTTAAGACGCCGGAGCTGGCTGCATAAAAACGACCGGCGGCCCGGCTTAGATGCACCCGTGGCACCCAACAGGCAGAGGAGGGATGAAGCGACTGTAGTGATTAACTGGGATCGGCTGAAATCCTCCCCAAGTCGGCTTAAAGAAAGTAAGAAGCCCTCAATGTCATGCTGAGGGTCATTCGCCGCAAGGCTGCCGTGGGCCAACTCTTTGTCGCCGGGTCATCCCGTTAAGGTAAAGTGATCTGTGTGACTCCCCTGCAGAGAATAGCGAGCTGGCCGTGGCAAAAGCCGGTATCTGGCCTCGCACTCGCTCCAGGAAGCTGTCTGAATGGGCAGAACTCGGCTTGGCATGCCGATTCTCCTTGGGAGCTCGCTGGCACCAAGGAAGCTGTGAATTTTATTTTATTTTATTTGTCTTGAGCTGAAATCTCACCCTCGGAAGGAGGGTGGGCGGCTCCGATGTGTTGCCAGAGACAACAGATTATTGTACGGGAAACAATGGGAGATGACAAAAACAGTCGGGAGGGGAAAGGTCGAGTGATAAATACAGTTGCCAGCTTCCAGGCGGGGCCTGGAGATCTCCTGGGATTGCAACTTGAAGGCCCAGGCTACAAGGATCAGTTGCTCCCTGGAGAAAATGGCTGCTTTGTTGAGTATAGCCTATGGCAG
>NW_015196901.1:0-756 GCF_001447785.1 Gekko japonicus | reverse complement strand
GCCATGTTCTCCGCCGCCGCCACTCCGCTACTCATGCTACCGCCACGCTACAAAGGATGGGTGCCCCCCCCCCGCTCTAAGAGCAGGTACCCATTTGTCTACTTGCCCTTTAACGGGCTTTCGAGCCGCTGGGTGGGCGGGAGCTGGGACATAGGGCCGGGAGCTCACTCCGACCACGGTGGGGCTCGAACAGCCAAAGCTGTTCGGCCAGATGGAATGCAGGCTCCATTTACTGCCTGCGCCACCGCTTCCCCAGGTTGGTCTCTGGGTCTCCACCCTAGGGTGTCCTGTGGCCCATGGCTTTCAGGTTCTCCTCAGTTCCCATGTGTGCATCACTCAGTTTGGATTACAGCAGGGGTGCCAGCCTCCAGGTGGGAACAGAGGTCCCCCCCCTCCCCCAGAATTACAGCTCATCTCCAGACTTCAGAGATCAGTTCTCCTAGAGAAGACGCATACTTTGGAGGGTGGACTCTATGGCATTGCACCCCACTGAGGTCCCCGTCCTCCCCCAACTCCACCCCCAAATCTCCAGGAGTCCGCCAACCAAATCTGGCAACGCTACCCCCCTCCCCCTGCCAGTGGGGATCTGGCAACCCTAAGGAGGGGCTTCATCCCCACCCCCATTTTTCTTACCTGTTAGGGAAACCCACACCTAGGCCACATAGCATACCCCCAGGACTGTCACAGGCCTGGAAAGCAGCACAAGAAGTGACGGCTGAAGCCCTCTCCATGTGCCAACATGGAGCCAGTGTGGTG
>NW_015196900.1:0-770 GCF_001447785.1 Gekko japonicus | reverse complement strand
AGGATTCTGTACGTCTCATTCACCCCCATATTTCAACAGAGGGGCTTCATATGGGACCTAGACCTCTGCACGAGCTCTGAGAGTACAGAGTATGGGATCCCAAGTGAAATCTTTCCAGACTTACAAAGATCAGTTCCTATGGAGAAAACAGCAGCTTGGGAGGGTGGGCTCTATGGCATTATACGTCACTTAGATAACTTCCCCCTCCTCAAACTCTGCCCTCCTCAGGCTCCACTCCCAAATCTCCAGGAATTTCCCAACCCAGAGTTGGCAATCCTAGGTGTGGGGCACTCTTCGATGCAAACATTGACTCCTGGCTATGACATAATCAGGCCTAGACCTGCCTCACTCTAGTGTGATAAACCAAAGGTAAGCCCGCACCAAGCCCATGTGGGTAAGCCCACATATTATAGTAGCACTAGGTCATACTCTTGACTTGGCACGCTCCTCTAAGTGGTTGGCCACCAAACGTGACACAGCTGTTAGCCACACCTCATGGCCCTCACCCCTTGTCTCCTTCCTTCCATACATCATGGCTCCACCCAATAACATTATAAGATGTAGAAATATACTTTTACTGAGAGATGTATAGATAACCTAATAGATCATTCAAAGAGATGGAGAGATTGTCCCATTGTATGTTTGTATGTATTATTGTTTGGTTTTGTGTGTCTGTCTTTGTTTGTTATAAAAATAAAAATTATTTACAAAAAAAAAAAATCATGGCTCCACCCTGAGTCTTCCTTCCTCTCCCCATTCTCTCCAGACTA
>NW_015196899.1:0-820 GCF_001447785.1 Gekko japonicus | reverse complement strand
TTTTAAAAAATAATGAATACTCTACTCCAATGGGTGAAGAGGACATGTCTAGGGGATGATACTATTAGCCATTTGAGGAGAGTGGGAAATAAGAGAGAACAGCTGTCTCCCCTTCACGTGACAAACATGGACTCCACCTCCCCATCTTGTAGAAATTTCTTCCAGGTGGTGTAATGGTGTCTAATTTTGTGCCAATTTTGGGCACACAAACTGTTCCAATCCACGAAGGACAAGAACACCAAGAATTGTAACTGTGTCCTCAACAAATGTGAAATGTAAACGCCTCTGATGATTAATGACTTTTAGATATCCTTTCCCCCTTTTTTCTTCTGTACACCTCAAGCTATAGGATAAATAAAATATATACATGTCCAAAGAATACCAAGATGGCTGATACCTTCTAGAAGTGAAGTGATTCCAGGATAACACAATCATTTTCATACCAAAGACCTAGGCTGTTGTTCCTTCCGGGAAACAGATCGGCCATTTGGGTCAACATGTCCAACATGTCCAACTGAGAAGTTACAAGTCTTCTAATGAGAACTTTTTGATATCCTTTCCCCCTTTTTTCTTCTGTACACCTCAAGCTATAGGATAAATAAAATATATACATGTCCAAAGAATACCAAGATGGCTGATACCTTCTAGAAGTGAAGTGATTCCAGGATAACACAATCATTTTCATACCAAAGACCTAGGCTGTTGTTCCTTTCGGGAAAGGGATCGGCCATTTGGGTCAACATTTCCAACATCATTAAATATACTGAGAAGTTACAAGTCTTCTAATGAGGACATAGGCTGATAGCTTCAGTCACAAGTG
>NW_015196898.1:0-813 GCF_001447785.1 Gekko japonicus | reverse complement strand
AACAAAAAACTCACTTTTGCCAAGAAGGACATTTATGTTTACAGGCATTCTGTTACCGCTCCTAGCATGTCAAAAGGTCACAGATGAATAATCTTTGGCCGAAGATGGCACATCACCCCTGCAGGTGGACGTGGGAATTCAGGGAGAACAAATTCTTAGTAATGGTTATGAAAACCCTGCACCCCACCTAGTCTACATCTGCGCCCTGCTGGTGGCACGTGAATCCCTGGCTGAGAGCAGAACAGAGAAAAGCTAGCACCCACTTGCAAAAGGAAAAGCCACTCTTTAATATTTTAAAGTAACACTTTAGAATAACACTCCATCCGGCCCTCATTCAGCCAGGAGGAGGCAGGAGAAGAGGGAGGGTAAGTTGCTTCCTCCCTGCCTCTCCCCACCCCTGCCTGCCTGGGGCCAGGGAGGGCCTTCACGGGGCTTCCTTGCACTCCCGCCGGCCTTGCAGGTCCACCGCCGGGCCCCTGATGTCAAGGGGTGTGGCATATGCTAATGAGTTATGCTAATGAGTTCCCCTAGCTCTTTTTCTATGAAATGACCCCTGGTCACCGGGGACCCCTCCTCCCTTTTCCACCTAAAGATAATGGGTACCCCCCCCATCTAATTATGAAAGGCGGCTTGAAGGAGTCCTAGAAATCAATAGGTAGGGGTACAAATTCCAGATCAGCAACATCACAACCACTTTACAAGTAACAGAGCTTGGAGGAAAAACCAGACAAACGCCCTGACCTGGATAGCCCAAGCAAGCCTGATCTCATCAGATCTCAGGCATCAGTGGGAGGGCATCTAGTGTCCTGGCCC
>NW_015196897.1:0-772 GCF_001447785.1 Gekko japonicus | reverse complement strand
GGGTGGGGCAAAATAACTGAGTGTTTAACAATTAACATCATTAGAGTCATAAGAACATAAGAAGAGCCCTGCTGGATCAGACCAATGATCCATCTAGTGCAGCATCCTGTTTCACAGTAGCCAACCAGTTCCTCTGGACAGCCAACAACAGGGCATACATGAACTATACCAGACCACACCTTTATGTGTGTGTGTCTCTGTGTGTAAAGTGCTGTCAAGTTGCAGCCCACTTATGGCAATGCTGAAAGGTTTTCAAGGAAAGAGTTAAACAGAGGTGGTTTGCTATTGCCTCCCTCTGCGTAGCTCATAAGTAATCACTAAAAGGGTGAAGGAAATATATTTTTCAAGGATTACTTCCTCTGTTCTTTTAACCTGAGACTCCATTTCACACTGTTCCATTAATGCAACAATTGTACGGTCACATGGGAAGACCAAGAAAAAGCAGGAAGAACCATGCTGATGGTACTCCCACCTATGATCTGGGGACTGCATGGATCTTCCCATACGATCCTGCCCTTCCCATATCATTTCCATATTTATGAATTAACAGAGTGGCAAATGACCGAGCCACGGGAAACAATAACCCCACCATTCCTGTAGTAAGAGAAGACTCAGGCCTGATTGTATGTCAGCATGGCTAAAGAGTGCTTAGAGCTAATTAAGTGACACTAAGTGATCTTGCGGATATGTTTTAAGATAGTTAACCCATAAGTGTGAGACAGATAATTTCTCCAGTCTTGAGGCGTACATCAAAAATATATGCACACTGATA
>NW_015196896.1:0-766 GCF_001447785.1 Gekko japonicus | reverse complement strand
GAAAGGAGATGCAGTCAGTGAGAAGGAAGTATGCATAGACCATGGGGAGGTGGGTGGGCTGGAAGAAAAACATGAATGGGTATCCTAGGGCTTTTTTCAACCCTTTTAAAATATTTTTAAAAGGCATTTGCTCTTTTAAGCGGAGTGGGGTGCCGTAGATGACTAATTCCTGCACTGAGCAAAGGGGTTTGAGTAGGTGACCTCTAGGATACCTTCTGACTCTGAGTCAAGAAACTCGTCTCCTTTAAAAGAGGTTTTCTGCCTGTTAGCTTTCTTGGCTACAGAAGTCATCACTCCCACCTGCCGGCTTGTGATCAGAAATGTTGCTTAGGCTGGCAGAAGTTTTTAACTTGCAGCAGCTGAGAACTGTCTTCTGAATTGCTTGACAGCATGCCGTTTAGAGACAGCTTTCTATTGGCTGAATGGCTTTTCTTTCTGCACTGAAAACCTCAGCCCCATTAGGAAAAAAAAATTACCCCACAAGCTACGGGCCTGAATAACACTTCTAGGACAGTGCTACCTAACTGGTGGCTTCCGAGCTGGAAATGTGTTCTGAAGGCTATGAGAGTGGATCACAGTCATTTGCAGTTTCCCTGATTACTGTATCCTCCATGTCTTTAAGTGGGTCACCATACCAATTAAATGTGGATTTGTGGGTCACCAGACCACACAGATTTGGAGCCATTGATATAGGACACCCCCCCACCTGGCCATTCAGTTGGTGGCCTCAGGCCATGGTCTGTTAAGGCGACTGCTTGTGATAACT
>NW_015196895.1:0-759 GCF_001447785.1 Gekko japonicus | reverse complement strand
GAGCTCCTGCTACCAGTAGAGCCCTACATGTTCCCTACATTCTGAACTAAAGGGGAAATGTATTGTTAGGCAAACCCCACTTCCTCAAGCACTGAGAAGACACGTGTAGCATTTTACCTGGGCTGGTTCCCTTTTGAGGTGAGAGCACTGGAGACTTACAGATTTTTTTTGGGGGGGCAGCGTTTTTTTAATGTACAAATGAACTGGAAGGATGCAGGTAGAGGCAAAGAAACACTCCTCCCAGCCAGCAACCTCACTGCCCCACATCCGATCGCAGAGCAAGAGGCCCTGCACCCTCAAGGTGTTTCAGCTAACCCACAGCCGGGGCTCTCACCCCAGCCCTGCTGTGCCCTTAGCCAGCAACCAAAGAGGGATACAAGGGAATAGCAATCTGCGTGAAAAAGATGCTAATACTAGTTCAATAATGACCAAAGTATTAATACAAATACAACCATAGAAGCACAATATTAAAGTATAAACATTTCCTCTTGAGGTGAAGATGCGTGAAGAATAATATAAACGAAGAATCCGGATATTAAGAACTCCGTTTTGAAGAACTTCCTCAGTAACTGATAAACAATATAGCTTCAAATAGGTTACATGCACTCTTGTGAGTTTTTCTACTTTAATATTGTGCTTCTGTGGTTGTATTTGTATTAATACTTTGGTCATGATTGAACTAGTGTTAACGTCTTTTTCACACAGATTGCTGTTCCCTCGTGCCCTTAGGCAGGACCATCTCCATTTCCTACCACTTAA
>NW_015196894.1:0-719 GCF_001447785.1 Gekko japonicus | reverse complement strand
AGAGAAGCTCAGCTGCATGGAAAATCCACACATTGCCCAAATCATGGATTATGACACTGTACTTATTGTACATCTGAAACATGCAGCCTGAGTTGGGCAGCGTCCTGCAACCTGTGAACATGATGCCACCATAACTTTTGTTATGACAACTATTGAAAGAAGCCTGCACAAGAGGAGAAAGCGAGCCTGCTGGAAGATACGGCCGGGATGACTCAGCAGCTAACCGTTCCCTATACATCCCCTGGATTTAGCTTGGCTCGCAGATTTGTGTCTCAGAGACTATCTGTGTCACCCGCCCGGCCAATAACTGCCTAGCCGCAGCCTCTGAACGTCATTTCCATCCAAGTGGCTTCAAGGTTACAATGTGACTGCCCTTTCAACTTGCTAACCTCACCGCCCCAGCTAGCTTGTTACTATTTATTTGAAAGTCGTGGAGGAAACCTGCTATGCCAGGTAAGTGGAAAAAAATATAATAACTTGATCTACAGCCCGTCCGTCGCCCTCCCAGATGGCCATCAATATCTGTTGTAACACGCACCAGAAAGCACGGCGTGGTCCCGTTTAAACAGCCTCAACAGGTGAACACACAAAACGTCGGGGAGAACATTTATCTGAGTGCCCGGGTTTGACAGAAAAGCATAAATCTGATCACAGGACCAGGAGGCCAAGGCTCCCGGTTCCAGAGAAAAGGACACATAACCAGTGTTCCCTCTAAGCTG
>NW_015196893.1:0-773 GCF_001447785.1 Gekko japonicus | reverse complement strand
CAGCTTAGAGGGAACACTGAAGGGTACTCTAAAGAACCAAGAAGTCCAAAGCAGTTGTCTCAATAGGTACTTCTTATACAGCGAAGAACATTTAGGTTAACAGCTCCAAGGCATGTGCAGATGGCTGATATTACATACATCCTCAGTTCCTATAATGCCTGATAAGGAATATCTTTACCAAACAGACATGCAAGAAAACATACAGTTAGCTCTTTTAGCCCTTGGGACTTTCTAGTTCCCCAAATATTGTCAGATGGGGCTTTCCAGTTCCTTAATATATTTTCATCAAACTGAACTCTTATCCTTGCTCCCAGACATGTGCTTGGTTGGTCTTAGACTTTCTAACCCACCATTACCCCATCCTGTGTCTATCAGGTGCTTGCTAGGTCTTGGTGCTGGAAATAGCTTGCCTTACGGACACTTGCTGGCTTAAGCCTTATACATACTATAACATGAGGGTAGATATTTGCATTTAAAAATGGTGTTAGCGTTGCTACCTTGATGGAAGCCTTACTATCTTGTTCATCATTAGGTTCAGGAAAAACACGCTCAGCCTAACCTACGTCACAGGGTTGTTCTGAGCATAAAATGGAGAAGGGGAGAATGATAGGGTATACAATCAGAGTTTAAATATGTTGCAATAGAATTCTTTCTTCAGATCAAACTAATCCTTATGACAAACTCATGACTGCTGCTGAAAACAGCAGCTTTATACCTAGCTCTTTCCTCCCTGTACACAAAGCATGTCCTGAAATGAATCTGTTTCATGGTTG
>NW_015196892.1:0-776 GCF_001447785.1 Gekko japonicus | reverse complement strand
TCAGAGGGAGAGAGAGAATCAAATACTACGGTGTTGGAACAGCATATGGAGGGTTGGCAGCTCTAGGGTGGGAATTTCCTGAAGATGTTGGCTGTGGACCCTGGAGAGGGAGAGGTTTGGGAGGGGACTTATCGGGGCATACTGCCACGGAGTCCACCCTCCAAAGTAGCCATTTTCTCCACAGAAACTGATCTCTGTCATCTGGAGAAGTCCTAATTCCAGGACTCACCTGGAGGTTGACAACCCTAGTTATACCATTTGATTGAGCACAAAAGACTGAGATATATGTCATACATACTTTACCACAATGGTGGCAGTGTTCCCTCTCAGCTGAGTTAGTATGAGCTAGCTCACAGTTTTTTAGCCTCCGGCTCACACATTTTTGCCTTAGCTCAGGAAGGACGGCTCCAGAGCAACTGATTTATGCAGTAGCCAAATTGCTCACTCAAAACTTTAATGCCAGTAGGTCACAAAGTAGAATTTTTGCTCACAAGACGCCACTGCTTAGAGGGAGCACTGGTGTGGGGAGGGGGAAGAAGAAGCCGGAAAGGTTTTGTTGCTGCACATCTTATGGGGAAGAGAACTGTAGGTTTTGTAAAGGTTATTCTTGAGGCCTCACACTTCCTTAAGCATCACAGCCGGACTCGCAGTATCTGTAACATCTGCCTGTTTATGTTTTGTGATATCTTTTCAATAAAATCCATTTTTTTCAAGGCCTTTGATCAGCAATATTTTGCAAGAGTTTGCTCTTTGACACACTTCTATTTTTTTTCTTG
>NW_015196891.1:0-786 GCF_001447785.1 Gekko japonicus | reverse complement strand
TTTCAGGGTCCTCATCTGCTAGTAGTATGAAAGGCACAGGGCTGGTAGTTTTTGCAGAGGGTTTTTAAAAATATTACTCAGTGGTACCACTGCTTTCTTATCTGCATCTTTATAAGTATGCTACCGAATTACTGAAGTGTGTGGGAAGAAAGGAGACTGCAGCATTTTTAAAAAAATGTTGACGGAAGGGCATTCTGTGCATGCCCAGAAGAATTTTTCTTCCAGAACACAATTTATTTTAGAAAATTGGTGGACGCGGGGAGGGGGGCAGAAGAGATCCTCGCCTAGGGTGCAAAATAAGCTGGGGCCGGCCCTGCCTGGAGGTTATAAATGTGGGATAGTGGGTGCCTTCATTGAGTGCCTTGGTTTCAGTTTATATCGCATGCTGCATAATTAATGTATTGAATAGACTACTATGAGGTGACATCCACTGGTTTAGAAGACTTTTAAAAGGGGTTAGATGCACGGAGGTGGGCCATGAGTGGCCATTAGCTATGGTGACCAACTAGAACTCAAATATTCAGGGCAGTATACTCTTGAATGTCAGTTGGGAGCGGCAATTTTTTGGGTGGCTTTTTATTCCCTGCTGGTGGGATTCTCAGAAGCATGTGGCTGGCTGGCATGGGAAACTCTTAGCTGATACTGATCCAAATGTGGCGTTGGCAGTGGCAAAGTTTTTATCTGTAACCCTGGGTGGTATTAAATGAATTGACTCTTTTAGGCAGTTAATATATATTTGGTAACCAAATTGTTTGAGTTTGTGAAATTGTAACTGTAATTGTAATG
>NW_015196890.1:0-772 GCF_001447785.1 Gekko japonicus | reverse complement strand
CTCCTGCTGCTGCTGAGGTTTGCTGGACTCCTGCTCCTGCTGAGGTTTGCTGGACTGGCAAACCTACTTAGCACACAATGCAAAGGCTGGAACTCTCAACATTATCTATGCAATGAGAAGGCCTTGTGGCTTCAGCCGTACTGTTATGGTCCTTGTATATGGTACGGAAAGAGACAAGAACTCTCAAACACAGCGCCTGACTGATAATTGGGATGAATTTATAGCCGGGATAAAAAACAAACATGCATGTGGGTAGGAAGAGCTGTGTGAGCCACTGGAACTTTGAGCTCTGGTTTTACTTCAGCAATTTATTGCTAAAGGGAAAATGTCACTTTTAACATTTCTGTGGGCTTACCTTTCAGTAGTAGGATTGGTTTAAATAAAATTTAGGAAAAAAAGATTCAAGTGCATTCAGTAGTGTTGCCACCCTCCAGGTAAGGAGGAATTACAACTGACTACAAAGATCAGTTCCCTGGGAGAAAATGCCTACTTTGGAGGGTGGATTCTATAGTATTACACCCCACTGAGGTCCCTCCCTTCCGAAAACCCACCCTCTCCAGGCTCCACTCCCAAATCTACAGGAATTTCCCAAGCTAGAGTTGGCAGCCCCAGCATTCATCCACCTGTCCTTCACACAACTCTGTAAGTACAGGCTGATGCCTCTAGAGCATCATTCCCTAGGTACTCCTCCCAGGCGTACTGGTTGATTTATACTACTCTTTTCTTCCCAATGTGGATCCAAGACACTTTATATCATTGTTCTGCCCTCCTC
>NW_015196889.1:0-788 GCF_001447785.1 Gekko japonicus | reverse complement strand
TTCAAGATAAGCAACAAACACAGGTGGTTTGCCGTTAGCTGTCTCTGCATAGCTTTCTTATAAGGTAAAGGAAAAGGTTCCCCTTGCTCGAAAGCCAGTCACGTCCGACTCTAGGGTTGCGGTGCTCATCTCTGTTTCAAAGCAAAAGAGCCGGCGCTGTCCGAAGACATCTCCATGGTCATGTGGCCGGCATGACTAAACACTGACGCGCACGGAACCCTGTTACCTTCCCACCAAAGTGGTACCTATTTATCTACATGCAATTTCTTGCTTTCAAACTGCTAGGTTGGCAGGAGCTGGAACTAGAGACGGGAGCTCACTCCGTCATGCGGTGCACTCGGGTCTCGAACTGCTGAACTATCGACCTTTAAGCTTTGTGCTTTTCCAGACACTTGACTTAGCCCTGAGCACTGGAATTGGGTCAGGCACAGTTCTTATGTACGTCTGCCCTCCCTCTGCATTTCCACGGTACTGGAATCAGTTCATTTTTTCTGCACATGCTTGAAATTAACAGGATTTTAAGGGGAGGATGCTGTCAACATTGGTGGTCTCACAAAACCCACATCCTTTTAAAAACAACATTAAAATATTGATACTTCAACATACTGCTGAAAGTCTCTAGGTCCTTCCTTTGTAGAGCTATGCCTTTTCCCCTTGTATCTCAACTTTCTTTAAGAAGATAATGTTGGTCCCAAGAGAGAGTTTGCTTTCATTATTCATGAAAGTATAATTTAGAAAACCACAGTTCCTATACCTGTAAGGACTTGCAGAATGAAACTAATCCACTG
>NW_015196888.1:0-760 GCF_001447785.1 Gekko japonicus | reverse complement strand
CCAGCAGCACTGGGAGGGGGCTTCTTGGAGGTGGGCCTTCCCCCACCGGCCAACTGGGCTGTGGTGAATTAAGCCCCCCCAAAAAATCGGTGAGCAAGTGACTTGAACATAGTCTGTTGACATTTCCAAGTTAGTGTGTGGTAGATGGAACTCGTGCACCTCTCTCCACAAGGAGATCCCTTTGGGTGCAGTTCACACAACTCCTTCCAAGGAAGATGCACCAGTGTCTCCTCACATAATCTCACTGAATCCTGGATCATTTAGGGGACCTGATAATGTCACTGTTAGGGTTGCCAGGTACATGTCTGGAACCTCTTGGAGGACTGGAACCTGGAAGTCACATCACCAATGCCCTAGGATTTCGCCCAGTCTCTATGGTAAAAACCATAGAGATATGGACAATTCCTAGAGCGTCTCTGCTTCACTTCCAGGCACAAGTGATATTGTCATGTCACTGACGTCCTTCCCTAACCCATTTCCCCCCTCAGTGCTCAGCTGAGCACTGGTGGAATGGGAGAGTGTTGGTGGGAGTTTGCCTACTGATAACAGGCTTATGGCAACCCTAGTCACTCTGCCATTTAGCCAGTTGGAGTTGGATACATGATTTTTTCGATGGCGGCAAACAGTCAGACATTGCCCTCACTCTGAATGGGCATCAGAGTGAGGAAACAGGAGTCGCCCCCATTGCTGAATCAGCCGGAACAGCTTGGTTGTTTGTGGTGGTGAGTCAGGAGCAGCAACTTGGTTGTCTTGGCAACAG
>NW_015196887.1:0-805 GCF_001447785.1 Gekko japonicus | reverse complement strand
TGGCCACTGTGTGACACAGAGTACTGGACCATAGGCCATTGGCCTGATCCAAGCACTGGCTTCTCTCATGTTCTTATGTTCTTGTGATACTCTGTATTCTTGGTGTGTGTGTGGGGGCCCCCTTCATTAAGCATTAAACAGTTTGGGAAGCACTGCGAAGCTGAGAGGTTAGCCATAAAAGGAATCGCTGGCACATGAGAGTGGAAAGATAATGAAACAAACAAACAAACAAAAAAGATTGTTATGATTTGGTCCCTAAGTGAAGGAAAGTCAGGCCTGGAAGCTTCTCCCTAGATTCTAAACAAATGGTTACAGTGGGAATATGATGATGATGATAATGGCCTTTTTGGCCTATTTTGTGGTACAGGTGACTCTGTAAGGAGCAGATCCCAAGCCAAGCTGCTTGGCTTGGCAAGTGTTGGAGCAGAGGTCCATCAGTGGCTATTAGCCACAAGGTATAGATAGGGACTCTGGGGCAAGTGATGCTCTGTATTCTTGGTGCTGGAGGGGGGCACCAGTGGGAGGGCTTCTAGTGTCCTGGCCCCACTGCTGGACCTCCTGATGGCGCTTGGTATTTTTGGCCACTGTGTGACACAGAGTGTTGGACTGGATGCGCCATTGGCCTGATCCAACATTGGCTTCTCTTATGTTCTTAGACCAACATGGCTCCCTTCTGAAATGATAAAGATCTTTGCCTGCGCTTCCTGTCAAATACTGGTTATTCTAGCATCTCCACTATCCCTCAAATATACCTTAACACACACAAAAAAGAAATATTTTAGAGCCATAGGCTGTAGATCCCTTC
>NW_015196886.1:0-774 GCF_001447785.1 Gekko japonicus | reverse complement strand
CAGGAGCTGGGACCAGAAACAGGCACTCAGTCCAACATGCAGCCCTCGGGTCTCGAACTGCTGAACTACTGACCTTCCAGTCTGCAGTTCAGTGTCTTAACCACTGAGCTACCGCAGCCCCTTCCTCTAAGTAACAGCCCCTCAAATACTTAAAGAGAGCAATCAAGTCCCCCCTCAACCTCCTCTTCCCCAGACTGAACATTCCCAAGTCCCTCAGCCTTTCCTCATAGGGCTTGGTCTCTTAATAGTGAGGTGAGATGTAGCTCAGGCAGAGAGGGGCTATAATGCAAAGTCTGACCAAATAATATCAATCAGACTTCATGGAAAGCCTATCAATATAATGATCATTCAAGTTTATGCCCCAACTTCAGATGCTGATAAGGAAGAAATCAAAAGCTTTGATGACAGTGTCCAGGAAGAAATTGATCACACACCTAACCAAGATGTGCTGACAATTATAGGTGACTGGAACACAAAGGTAGGAAACTAAGCATAATCAAATATTGTTGGAAGATTTGGGAGAGCAGCACAAAATGAAGCAGGAGAGTCACAGAATTCTGTGAGGACAACAATTTGTTCATTGTAAACACACGCTTCAGGCAACCAAACAGAAGATTGTATGCGTGGACATCACCAGACAGCCAATATAGAAATCAAATAGATTACATAATCAGAAGCAGACGTTGAAGAAGTTCTATTCTTCCTGCTAAAACATGACCAGGATCCAATTGTGGTGCAGATCATCAATGGTTAATATTGAAAATTAAAATAAAG
>NW_015196885.1:0-760 GCF_001447785.1 Gekko japonicus | reverse complement strand
AGAACAGACCATTCCACATTCCCACTAGTAGTAGGCACTACTAATTTAGGTACTCCTCCATTTTTAAAAAAAGAGCCGTCCCAAGCAATACACTGGGCAACATCCCGTTTGCCAGCCTTACTTCTGTAGCCAATGCATGGAATTCAAGGAAGAAAGAAGAGACTGGATTCGTATCCTGCCCTTCACTCGGGAGTCCCAGAGCAGCTTCCCTTCCTCTCCCCACAATAGACACCCTGTGAGGTAGGTGGGGATCAGAGAGCTCTGAGAGAACTGCTCTGAGAGAACTTGGGACTAACCCAAGGTCACACCAGCAGCTGCATGTGGAGAAGTGGGAAAATCAAACCTGGTTCTCCATATTAGAGGCCACTGCTCTTAACCACTACACCAAACTGGCTCCCTGACCCAGCATGGATACAACCCCCAAAGTGTAGGCCACGTCTTGGCTCAACTTCTTATGTTCACAGCTCTCACGCTCACTCCTGCTCCTATTCAAACTCCCTCCTTGGTTTTGGGGAAGCTGCAGTTTACGGTTACAGCCAACCCGCCAAACCATGGTTTGTTTGTTACTGCGGGTAGGGCAACTGTTGTATAGCTAGAAACTGTGTACCGTTCAGCCGGACGTACTGCTGGAAACTCCACGCCCTGCTCAGCCTATCTTAAAACACTACAGTATCATCATTACACGTAAAGGTAATTGAATTGTTATCCACAGTAGATGAAATTTTGAGTATACCCCCACCCATCCATGCACTGGCCTAAC
>NW_015196884.1:0-788 GCF_001447785.1 Gekko japonicus | reverse complement strand
TATCAGTAACTACCAGCCAGGCAACTAAATGGAACTTCAACGTTCAGAGGCAGTAGACCTCTTAATACCAGTCCCAGGAGGCAACGTCAGGAGAAGGCCTCAGGCTCTATGCCCTGTTGTTGGACCTCTAGAGGAACTGCCTGGCTGCTGTGTGAGCAGAATGCTGATGGACCACTGGTTGTGTTCCCTGGTTCTGCAGGTTTTTCTGTAGAGTGCTAATTAACTAGCAACTGAATGTGCACAGTACTTATTGGCTGGCAGCTGTGGTACTTCTTTTTTTCTCATAAATCAACACTCTCCCCACTTCCTGAAATGTTGCTTCTGTGTTCTAGATGTTGTAGAACGTACATGGCATAAGGCACTTGGGGATTGGATAGAGATCTTTATTTTATCATATTTTTATCCTATCTTTACATCACATGAACACATGAAACTGCCTTATAATGAATCAGACCCTTGGTCTATCAAAGTCAGTATTGCCTACTCAGACTCACAGCAGCTCTCCAGGGTCTAAGGCAGAGGCCTTTCACATAGTCTACTGCCAAGGTCTTTTAACTGCAGATACTGGGACTGAATCTGCTGGGACCTTCTGCATGCCAAGTAGATGCTCTACCACTGAGCCACAGCTCCTCCTCTGTCTTTTATCCTCAGTGAAAAATACATTCTCCTTCCCCTGGCTCAAGGCAAATAGTGAGCTTAATGGATCTGAACTTGAAGGCCCATCAGCCACTGCACTACACTGGCTACCACTAGGGGACATAAGAACCTCATACTGATTCATCCAAAAT
>NW_015196883.1:0-782 GCF_001447785.1 Gekko japonicus | reverse complement strand
AAAGACACACAATCCCCTGCCGCAACTTGGGAACCCTAGCAAAACTACTGGGGCTGTGGAGGTCCAAACAAACCAACTGAAGGGCAGAATACCCTTCTGATACATAACATCTTTCACAAAAAGCCCTGGTGAACTACAAGGCTCTGTTAACTCATGCCTCCAAGGAATTCACCTTGAAACTGAGGGCTGCCAGGAAAGGGTTCCTTTAGTGAGACATAGCTAAGCCTTTAAAAGAGGCTCCCATGAGGCCACACCTCCAGGGCCCTGGTCAGATCCCAAAGAAGACAGAGAGGGGGAAGGTTTCCTTAAGTCATGTTGTGTCTGCCCAGTCACATCTCCAGGCTTCTTCCCTGGGAAGGGAGGGGGGACTCCCTCAGCTAGGCAGTCTCTACCAGGCCACACGTCTAGACTTCTGGTCAGATTCCAGCAGGGATGCCAGCCTCCAGGTGGGACCAGGGGATCTTCTGGAATTACAGTTCATCTCCAGAGTACAGAGATCAGTTATCCTGGAGAAAATGGATGCTTTGGAGGGTGGACTCTATTGCATTGTAGGTCCCTGTCTTCTTCAGGTTCCATCCCCAAATCCCCAGGAGTTTCCCAACCTGGATCTTGAAAAAAAACACCCATCCTCTGCTGGGTAGTTGGAGGGACCTGGCAACCATAGTTCAAGAGAAGCCCAGGAGGGCAGAGAGAATCCTTTAGTCTATCAGTCTCTGCCAGGCCACACCTCCAAGCTCTCCGATTTGAGAGAAGCCAGGGAAGAGAAGAGATTCCTTCAGGCA
>NW_015196882.1:0-799 GCF_001447785.1 Gekko japonicus | reverse complement strand
GCAGGGTATAAATCAAAATAATAAATAATTGAAACAGCAGTAGCTGAACAGCTCCAGGCTTTCTTGAATGATTCCTTGATATTGGACCCTTTCCAGTCCAATTTCCACTTGGGCTATGGGATAGAGACAGCACTGGTTGCCCTTACAGATTATTTCTGTAGGCACTTGGATTGAGGTGGATTGGCGCTACTGTTATTACTTGATCCGACAACAGCATTTGATACAGTCGATTACAATCTCATTACTCAGCACCTCCTGGGATACGTGGGATAGCCTTACAATGGTTTTTCTGTTTTCTCCATGGCCGGAACAGAGGGTGGCACTTGGGGAGAGAGTCTCACCATATTAACCTTTGGTGTACGTGTCCCACAAGGGCTATTCTCTCTCCCATGTTATTTAACATCTATATGCGCCCTCTCACCCAGTTGGTCTGGAGCTTTGGGATGGGCTGCCATCAATATGCTGATGACACCCAGCTATAGCTGTTAATGTACAACCAACCAGACTCCGCCCCAGATATTTTGGGCAAGAGCTTAGAGGCTGTGGCTGGGTGGTTAAAACAGAGTTGGTTGAAACTAAATCCATCAAAGAAGGAGGTCTTGTGCCTAGGCCGAGGGGAAATGGGATTGGTGATCCAACTCCTAGCCCTTGATGGGGCACTGTGAAGAGCTTGGGTGTGACTTTGGATGCCTCATTATCCATGGAGGCCCGATGTTGCCAGATCAGCATTTTCCCATCTCTACCTATCTCTCTCCCCCTGACCTATCCAGAGTGACCCACACAATGGTCACTTCCAGGC
>NW_015196881.1:0-771 GCF_001447785.1 Gekko japonicus | reverse complement strand
TGGGCAAACACAATCAGGGACAGAGGTTCAGTCTTACAGTGTTGCTCTTTTGGTTGATGGCAATTGCAAATGCAGCTCTGCAAGCTGCAAAGTGAGTACCACTCTTCTGGAGGGCTTGGATCCAAATCTATTCTTTCACCAGCGAAAGGACACTTCCATCAGTTTATGTATGTGTCAGAGGGAGGGTGATCCTCTCTTTGAAGCCCCATCTCGGAGAGGAAGGGGGCAGATTAGAACCCTATGTGGCTTGGGCTGTCATACCTGAAGGACCGACTTCTCCCATATGAACCCACCCATCTACTCCAATCATCTTCAGAGGCCCTGCTTTGGGTGACCCCACCATGCCAGCTAAGGCATGTGGCAACCTGACAGAGGGACTTCTAGGTTGTGGTGCCGAAACTTTGGAATCCCAAGAGATGTCTGCAGAGCAGCACAGGAATCCTAGAAAAGGTCACATCTCTTGCTCTTACGGAGAGCCAGTGTGGTGTAGTGGTTAAGAGGGATGGACTCTAATCTGGAGAACCGCCTTTGATTCTGCAGTCCTCCACATGAAGCCAGTTGGGTGACCTTGGGTCAACCACAGCTCTTACAGAGCTCTCTTGCCCCCCCAAATAAGTCTAGCTTGCTACTAAAAGAGCTGGAACTTAAGGCTGCCAGACAATCTTAGGATCTCTTGGCTATACTGCACACAGTGTCATCCCACAGTTAATTATTAATATTATTCTTGCTCTTGCACTACCCACACATCATAAGAACATGCAAAGTGTTGGA
>NW_015196880.1:0-830 GCF_001447785.1 Gekko japonicus | reverse complement strand
CAGATCTTTAAAAACGTTGCTTTGGCAGCAAGCTGCCAAAACAGCACACAGATCTTCACTGGGTGACGGAAGGGAAGTTGCGTGTAGGCAGGGGTCATTTCCTGCAGGAGTGCACAGGAGCGGAGCTCCGGCAGTAAAGGGCCCAGGGGGTGGGCACATGCAACAAGCCACACCCCCTGCTCCCAGCAGCCCTCAGTCAGAGCAAGAAGCAGCCAGGTAAGTTGCAGAGCTCCCCTCCGACCCCCCCATCCAAAACAGTCCAGTGGCACCTTTAGGACCAAGTTTTATTCGGGTACAAGCTCTCCCTCCTCTGTGAGGACAGATTTGCACATTCCCAATAGCTTGCAATCCAAAACAGTCCAGTGGAGCCTGAGCGGTGGGTGTTGCCTTCTGACACACTTCCGGTGATGTCAGGGGGTGTGGCATATGCAAATACGTTATGCTAATAAGCTCATGCACCTCTTTTTCTACGAAATGACCCCTGTGTGTAGGCAAGGAAGTATTTCAAAACACCATGCTCATTTTAAAAGGCATCCTATTAAAAACAGAGTTTCTGTCTGAAATGTTGAAGAGTCACCATTGGAATCATCCATAACCCTGACGTTTTGTGGTCGCTTCCACCTCCCGTGACATCCGTTTCGTGGCTGCGGCCACCGCTCCGCGTCAGAATTCCAAAGGTGCCCACGAGCTCAAAGAAGTTGAGGACCTCCGGCTTTATAGCATCAGATTAATTCTATTCAGTGGCAGAGTACGGGCTTTGCGTGCCAGAGGTCTGAGGTTTAATCCTCCGTGAAAGATCTGGAGGAGTTTAGCCACGTTAGTCTGTTGCT
>NW_015196879.1:0-775 GCF_001447785.1 Gekko japonicus | reverse complement strand
CTATTGGGTGTTCCAGCTTCAACAGAGTGTAAACTCTTATGGCCTTTACATTCACTGTGATCTAAAAACAGCACACCAGGGTCCCGTTCACACTTGCTGGGAAACGCGGGGGAGGCGTGGCTGTTTGCACCAGTACAGTGTGTCCCGCTGCAAACGCAATCAGACAAGTCAGCAATTTCTTTCCTCACGCACTCCAACTATGCAAGAGGAGTGCACTAGGGCGATCACACGAAGAGAGTCAGTCAGCGGCCTGTTGCAAGCTGTTTGCTAGTGGACTTTAGGAGGTAGCTTTTTACTCTGCATCTTCAGCCACCTGCAACGGATGCACTACGCTGGCCAGATGTTGCTATGTGATTGCGCCCTTATAATCCGCCCGGCATTCGTGCTGCTTCCGCGGCAACTTCTGCATCTGATCGGAGCCCAGGACTCTCTAACATGGAAATAGATATGTTAAGAAAATGTTCTGAATAGTGTTCTCCAAGTTACCTACCATTGGGGGGTGGGGGGTCAGAAAAACTTTCACAACGAACATTCGTTTGACTTTTGCATTGCGAATATTAGCATCCAGGCTGTATTTCCAGATATTACAAAAAACTATTGCTATTTTTTGCAAAACAGATACATATTTTATGGAAGTTTCTAAATTCTGTCCCTGGGAGATTTGTTAACTATTATGTTGGCATCATGTCCAATGTTTAATTTGATTGCTGCACAAAATATGTGGTTATTAAACCTTGTACTTTTTCCTACATTTTATTTTTCAGTGTTAAATGCT
>NW_015196878.1:0-786 GCF_001447785.1 Gekko japonicus | reverse complement strand
TGTGTTGGCTTCTCTTCTGTTCTTCTGTTTCCTTCTGTTGGCTTCTCTTCTTCTGTTCTCTTCTGTTGGCTTCTCTTCTGTTCTTCTGTTCTTGCGTTCTTGTGAATCTCCGCACGCATGCCCAGCCCTTTCTGCTGATCCAAGTGGTGAAGCGGAGGTGTGCCGCCCCCTTGCCAGGTGCCATTCGCATGAGTGGGAGGTGTGTGTTCCCCCACTGGGGTTACCAACCTCCAGGTTGTACCTGGAGATCTCCTGCTATTGCAATTGATCTTTGGATGGCCAGCATCAGTCCCCTTGGATAAAACGGCTGCTCTGGAGGGTGAACTCTGTGGAGGTCCCTCCCCTCCCCAAACACTGCCCCCCCCCAAATCTCCAGGTATCTCCCAACTGGCTGGCAACCATATTTCTCATGCCCCTGCCAGCTCCAGAGGAAGCCGGTCCCTGCCTGGAGAATCACAAAGACCCGGGGCTGGCGTCAGCATGCCCTGAGGCAGGGCAGCAGTCAGAGCCCAGGGCTTCTGGTGGGGACCTCTGCTGCTGACCCCCAACCACGCACCTCCTGTGCTCCCAAATTCCCAACGCCATTGAGAGTGGCGCACCAGGGCACCGCTCCTGCTAGCAAGAACTGCAGCATTCCCAGCTGCACCCCCTGGCCGCTGCTGTCAGGGAAAGGGGGCACAGGTGTTTCAGGGGACTGAGCATGGACAGTGGGAGGGCTTGCACGTGGAAGGAGGAAGAGTCCTGTTGGGTCTTAGGCTTGCCAGTCTCCAGGTGCCACCTGGAGAT
>NW_015196877.1:0-781 GCF_001447785.1 Gekko japonicus | reverse complement strand
GACTCCTCTGTGATTGATTTGATCTGATTATTTTGGCTAAGGAAGCAATAAAAAAAACTAGCATATGCCATGACATGAAGCCAGCCAACCACCCTTTGTAAGGGGCACATATTTGAAGTGGAGTGTTTATTGATGTATCCAAAATCCCAGGTTCAGTTGAAAAGCAAAGGGGGAAAGTGGATTTAGCTCCAAAATAAAGTAAATTTCTCTCTACCCAGCTAACTAATCCTCAGTTAAACAGAACTGACACCTTACTCAGGTTCATAGTGTCTTGTATATTTCCTGGATATATATCTTAGGTAAAAAGGTAAAGGTAAAGGTTTCCCTTGCTTCAAAGCTTGTTGAATCTGACTCTAGGGTGCTGTGCTCATCTCTGTTTCCAAGCTGAAGAGCCAGCACTGTCCAAAGACTTTTCCTTGGTCTTGTGGCCAGCATGAAGAAACGCCGGTCTGCAGCTCAGCGTCTTAACCTCTGAGCCACCGCGGCCCTATATCTTAGGTAATGATAGGCAAACATCCCCACATTCAACCTGAAACTGCGAGCATTTTTTTACCCCAAGCCTCCCTGTAGAACACTTGCGAATGTCTGACAGGCATTTAAGAGGGTTCGCCGGGATTCTCGCAAAACTTATCCATGCACGCATACAACCCTCCCCCCTTCCCAAGAGATCTTACCTTGGATATACCCCACCCAAGACCATCCTTCCTGTGCATCACCCTTCCCCAGCATAATTCTTTGTCAAACTGAATTAGAATGCCAGGCAGAGGTCATTTCGGGGGGG
>NW_015196876.1:0-585 GCF_001447785.1 Gekko japonicus | reverse complement strand
GGGAACCTTTACCTTTACCTATACTACTTTTAAAGGTGAAAGACCTAGCCGTCTTGTGTGAAAACAGAAGACAAGGAATTCTTGACATGATTTCTACTGAGTCTGGTGAAGTATGAACACCATTGTAGTCCTATCGGGATGCCCTCAGCTGAGGGCCCTTTCATAAGCTAAGGATATAGCATGGGTTTGCATGTACCTTGTGATGTTTGAGGCAGATTAAATGCATTTTATCCTAACACCTAAGTAAGTACTTCAGAAAAAATTGCCTCCACTCTTAACCCTTTTTTTTTCTGGACAGGGCAGAAATAGATAACTTCCTGATGAAAATTAGATGTTTTTGGCTGAAAAATTGTTAAGACTGCCTTAAAATATATACATAAACTTGCATCCCACGTTGGGAATTCTCCATGCTGAACTATCTTGGGTTATGGGTGTTATTGGGAGAAAATGGCTGCTACTTTTACGGGGAGGGGGAGGAGAGAAGAGAAGAAAAAGGACTGGATTTATACCCCACCCTTCACGCGGAGTCTCTTAGAGCGGCTCAGAGTGGAATCCCTTCCTCTCCCCACAACAGACTTCCTGTGA
>NW_015196875.1:0-780 GCF_001447785.1 Gekko japonicus | reverse complement strand
TGGCCATGGAACTTTTGAGAGGTCACCTCCTCGATGGCGGAATACTGGAGAATTGAGGCGCCTCTCCGTTCTGATGGTTCTCCGTGCTGAGAGACCGAATGGACTTAAGCAACGCTAACTGGGGCAAGCGCAGGAGATTGAGCGTTTAAAACCGAAAGTAAACGAGGTCTGAGGACCGCTTATGAACGTGAGCCGTTTAAGCATTGATTAAAGAGAAAAGAAAGCTCCCCACCCTAACTACGCAATAGAGAATTAGGCGAACGGGGGAGGGACGCCTCTCGAGAGCCTGAACTTTTGAGCGAGTGGGGGGGGGGAGCGAAATAATAAGCGGTTAAAACTGTTACAAAGTACTTACCAAGGAGTGTTTGAGCGTTTAAGCGCATATTCAGAGACTTTCAAAAAGTTTGCGAAAGTAAACAATCCGAGAAACATGGCGGAGAAGAGGCCGGAGAAGGAGAAACTTTTGAAAGCGAAAGGAATTGAGAGGCCAAAACCAGAAGGATTGAGAGCCCAAAACCAGAAGGAACCAACGAGCTGGCAAAGACTTTGGCAGAATCCATGCGCCCTCTAATGGACCAGCTGAATAACTTCAAGGAACAGATGACCAAAGTGACTCAATGTATCACTGCTCAGCAAAACCAGATAAACAAGTCAGCTTTGAAGCGTTTTTCAAAGGGAAAAAGATAGCTCCCCTCCCCACCGAACGGGGAAAACGGCGAGCGTGGGAGGGACGTCTCCCATGCACAAGAATTTTTGAGCAATTGAGGGGGGGAGCAGAAG
>NW_015196874.1:0-791 GCF_001447785.1 Gekko japonicus | reverse complement strand
GACATCAGCAGGGGCAGGCATGACACACGCCAATCCACGGAAAAGTCAGATAGGCTTCCAGGAGTTACGATATTTAGGGTTCGTGGTCAGGAGGGGCCAACTCCGTCCAGTACCTGAAAAAGTATTGACGGTGGAGCAACAACCCCGTCCCACCACCAAAAAGCAGTTACGGCGGTTCCTGGGCATTGTGGGATATTATGGGAAGTTCATACCGAACTTTGCCACCAAGGCAGGCCCATTGACCGACTGTCTGCGAAAGAACCAACCTAACCAGATTGAGTGGACGGCCACCACGGAGGGGCCCTTCAACTCCCTGCGTAAAAGCCTCTCCGGGAAACCCGTTCTCCAGAATCCAGATTTCTCGAAGCCATTCTCGGTGCATACTGACACCTCCGGGTCCGGTCTCGGGGCGGCGCTGATGCAAGAGCATGACGGGGTGGAGCGTCCCATCCTCTTCTTGAGCCGGAAACTCCTACCGGCCGAGAGAGCATATTCCACGGTAGAAAAGGAGGCCCTAGCTGTTAAATGGGCCGTAGGATCCCTGCAATACTATTTGGCGAACAACCCGTTTACGTTAGTGGTAGACCATGCCCCCCTGTTATGGTTGGAACGTATGAAAGATCACAACTCCAGAATCTTACGTTGGTACCTGTCCCTCTTACCATTTCAGTTCGTGATATAGCACCATGCCGGACGAGACCACCACGTGCCCGATTACCTGTCAAGGCTGTACGAAGGTGCCCCAACAGAGCAGATAAGGGGGGGGTATGTCCCGGCCCCGGCCGGGACCG
>NW_015196873.1:0-768 GCF_001447785.1 Gekko japonicus | reverse complement strand
TCTGCTTTCCACCTGGTTTCTTGCTAAATCCTACTTCTAACCACTGGCCTTCCTGTTGTATGTTCAAATATGTGTCCCATTTGCTTGGTGGGGAATTGGCAGTATCTAGCAAGAAGCACACGTTGCTGTGGGACAGTTAAAAGAAGAAGAAAAAAACTCTGGTTGCAAACTGGCTATTCTGTTTTTTTTTTAAGCTTCAAGTTATGATGTCCAGATTTCTGAATTACTTTCTGCATAGATTATGATAACATTATTGTTGCATTTATATCTCACTTTTGTTCTGTGGTGCTCAAGGAGAACTATGTAGGGTACCCAGAAAGACTCCCTTCCAGGCACTTAATGACCAGACTAATACCTTTGGGGAGGGGCCATGGCTCAGTGGAAGAACTTCTGTTTTGCATCCAGAAGGTTCCAGGTTCAATTTCCAACATCTCCAGTTAAAAGGACCAGGCAAGAGGTGATATGAAAGGCCTTTACCTGAGACCCTGGAGAGCCTCTTCCAGTCTGAGTAGACAGTACTGGCATTGATGGGCCAATGGTCTGAGTCAGCATAAGGTAGCTTGATATGTCATGTGTACCTGCTTAGCAAGACCAAGGTTGATTTGTCATGTGGCTTCAGACCATACCCCTGGTTCATATTGTCTTTTGTTACAGAAGCAGAATGGTTGTAAAAATCATTAAGAACTCTATAACCTCTTTTAATCCTATATAGAAGAAATTCAAGATATAAAGCCACCCTAGCTGCATGGGGGGTGGGGTCAGAATATT
>NW_015196872.1:0-772 GCF_001447785.1 Gekko japonicus | reverse complement strand
AACTCATCTTTCTAGTTCTGATCTACTCCGTCCTGTTTATTTGGTCCCTCTGACCTTAAGAACGAAGGAATGGAAGTTGTATCCCAAAGCTTCACCCCTTGTGTACATGCAGAATAGCATGAACTATCTCCAATATATTGATTAGACAACAGTCTTAAGGTCACCTCATTAAGAATAAAACCTCCCTCTTTTTGATTGGAAGAATCTACTCTACGCCTAATTGGTTCTATGGTAAAACTTGCTGTTATTAGCTTGCAGAAACTTCAGTTTAACCCTTTCATGACTAAAGAGATGGTACTTGCAAAAACCCAACACCTTGGCTTCCTATTTCTTAATGTTTCATTTCCTCTTTGTTGGATCCTTCTACTGGTTTCCACATTTGCCACAGAACACGTACATTGTACACTTACTTATGGGGTTTCCACTTTCATATGCTGTTTCCTTCTCTGTGCTCTACTATAGGAATGCCCTGATTTTTGCCATGAGTGAGTTCAACGGTCAAAGTCACTGGGCCTGATGGCTGCGAAATGCAGCAAGTCAGTCCCAAGATTTGATTGTTTGCTCAGCAAATGTCTCAAACTACTTGTGAGCTAGTTTGTGGCTATGCAGTAGTTTTGTTGCTTGCTAACTGTACTAGGGTGTCCTGATACCTTATTTTGTGAATGCACAGTACACTACTGTTATGCTACCTATGCATGGTGATCTTGCCCTCCTTTGCTCTTGCACAGTTTTCAACCATACATGCGCATTCAACCAACCAGTATGTTCAAAG
>NW_015196871.1:0-812 GCF_001447785.1 Gekko japonicus | reverse complement strand
CGCTCAGCAATTTCATGGAGTGCTGTTGGGATTCTTTGATTGCAGTCCCAGTTCTCTCAGAGCTGTTCTCTCACGAGCAGTCCTCGAAAGAGTGGTATGCAGAGGCTAGCCTGATGTCATCAGATCTCGGAAGCTAAACAGGGTCGGCCCCGGTCAGTATTTGAAAGGGAGACCATCAAGGAAGTCCAGGGTTGCTACGCAGAGGCAAGCAGTGGCCAACCACCTCTCTGTGTCTCTTGCCTTGAAAACCTCACAGGGTCCTTGTGAATACATTAATGCTAGATCAAAGCATTTCTACAAACAAGATGTTAGTTGACCAATACAAAGGTTACAGGTCACTTCATTAGGGTAAACAACTCCCACAAACTTTCCCACTGTAGAATACATTATGTAACGTAACATCCTGTTTCCTAACAAACAACACTTAACTCTGTAATGACTGAAGTGTAAGCAACTTGCAATTCCAACAAGTGCCCACACGAGTTCTTGTATTGTGATGCCCAAGATCGCCCAATGGCATGATCTCAGAATAGGGTTGCCAGCCCCAGGTTGGAACATAACTGGAGATTTTAGGAGTGAAGCCTCAGGAGGGAGGTGTTTGGTGCATAGTGCCATATAGTCCAATTTCCAAAGCGGCCATTTCCTCCAGGTGAACTGATCTCTGTTGCCTGGGGATCACTTGTGATTCCAGGAGATCTCCAGCTGCCGCCTGGAGGTTGGCAAACCAGTCTCAGTACCTAAGCAGGGTTGTCTGTGGTTAGTACTCGGATGGGAGACCATCAGAATCAGTATTGCCTACTCAGACTGGCAGC
>NW_015196870.1:0-790 GCF_001447785.1 Gekko japonicus | reverse complement strand
GTGGGTACAGTTTTTACCTCTCAAGGGGAGCCACTCTCTCGGTTCTTCTGCCAGCGCCTGATAGGGCTCAAGGTCTCAGTCTGGCAAAGAGTGACTTGTTTCTCTCTGTCAACATTCCAAGCAGTTTATGCTTAAAAAGCTCACCTCTTTAATCTCCGGTTTGCCTCTGGACAAGGGGACGCTGTTTTCCAAATTACCAGTGTGTTGAAACGGATAATCAATGACCATCACATTCACGTGCAAACCGGAGTGGTGTATAGTGGTTAGAATGCTGGGCTAGGGTCCGGGAGAACCCAGGTTTGAATTCCTACTCTGCAACAAAAGTCTGCTGGGTGACCTTGGGCCAGTCGCACCCCCCCACCCTAACCTACCTCACAAGGTTGTTGTGAGGATACAATGGAGGAGAGGAGAATGGTGTAAAACTGCTTTTGGGTCCCCACTGGGGGAGAAAGGCGGGGTGCATAAATGAAGTAAATATAATAAACTTGCATCAGATATTTTTAAAGTTCCCCCCAGATATATCAGAAGAGAACGATTTATTAATTGGTATTACACACTTCGAAATGCTTTTAGCTTAACATAAGGCACAGTGCTGAATGGGAGGGGCCAATTTATTGTGACGCAGCTTAATAAATTAACATCTATCCCGTTTGCCATTCAGATACTCAGAAGTGTGCCCTGACCTGAATAGCCCAGGTCAGCCCGATCTCGTCAGATCTTGGAAGTTAAGCAGGGCTGACTATGGCAAAGACTGGGAAGGCAGACCTCCAAAGGAATACCAGGGCTGGGA
>NW_015196869.1:0-792 GCF_001447785.1 Gekko japonicus | reverse complement strand
ACAAAAGAAAAGGTAGGGCCAATAACTCTCCATGACTGGCTGCAATCTACTCCTAAATCACCACTAAGATAAGAGTCATGCATCCTATTTCTTTGTATTATGTTTACCAAACAAGCCCCTGGAGAAAACCAAAACACTCCTCAGTTCAGATGCTTTATTCTTTCTGTGTCACTTTACCATAGAAAATGCTATTGTCCTCTCAGAGGGACACACGGAGATTTTGTCGCGCAAAAGACACAAATGTCGGGTGGATTTTTGGGGCACGATCACACCACAACCTCTGGGAAGCGTAGCGCACCTGTGGCCAACCCGTGGCATCCCGCCAAAGATGCGGAGTTAAAAAGTACCAAAGAAAGTGCACTAGTATCCAGAAAATGCGTGGCACAGGCGGGCGTCTGATCGCTGGAGCGCTAGTATCCCGTGGCATTTGGCACTTGTCCACGTCCTGTCACAAACCAGATGTTTTTTGTAAGAGCGTGCGCACAAACACAAAACTTAAAGTAGTGCTTTTCTGCGGAACTGCGCATGCGCACAAACGTGAAACGCTTGTGTGATCGTGCCGCACCGCTTCTTTGCCACACTGCAGTATCGCTGTGTGATCGCCAGCTAACAGCCTAAGCATGGTGACTCGGGGGACTGTGTGATCAAGCTACAGCACTTTATTTTGTTCTGGGGAGAACAGCCAAGCCTTTCCCCTGCGTTATCTGGCCCGTGTGACCGGGGCCTCAATCTCTCTTCCCTTTGACCAAAAAGAAAATTGTTCTATAATCACAGAAATACCATGAGAACTCT
>NW_015196868.1:0-798 GCF_001447785.1 Gekko japonicus | reverse complement strand
AGTCCAACCACCTGCCCAATGCAGGACCATCATTTGGAATAAAGGAGTAGTTATGTACAACATCCTTCAGCAATATAATATCCTTCTTAACATTTAAGGGAGCGTGGAATGACTACAAATATTCTTTCACATTCCTATTCATTTTGCCATTTCAGCTACTGAAGATTCACCGTTCCTGTCTCTGGGGTTTAGCGACTAATAGTAGGCAGCCTCCCACCCCTGCCAGCTCTCCTCCACTCTTGCATTGAAAGAAATTGGGGTGGGTGGGCAGAGAAATGTCACAGAAGTCCCTGGAAACAAACCCCAAAGCTCCCAGGTCTGAGAAACCTAGCTACCAGAAAGGACCTGGGTCTTGCCATTCATTATCTGCTTTCTGTTTACAGACCAGTAATCGAAGCCCAGTAATCCAATAGCCTACTCATACCACAAAATTGTGTTCTAGCTAATACTGGGTGGTGGAAAGCTACCCAAAGACTGTGACTGTGAGGCACATAAAGGATGATAATGCAGTGGTGAGAGTACTAATTTGATGGATTAAGATCAGTGTTCCCTCTAAGCTGAATCGGTGTGAGCTAGCTCACAGTTTTTTAGCCTCCGGCTCACACGTTTTTGTCTGAGCTCAGGAAGGAGGTTCTCTGGAGCAAACTAATTGATGCAGGAGCCAAATTGCTCGCTTACAACTTTGATGCCGGTAGCTCACAAGGTAGAATTTTTGCTCACAAGACTCCACAGCTTAGAGGGGACATTGATTAAGATCAGTAGAAAGGAGTGAAACAGTTCTTCCATCTGAATTCCCTT
>NW_015196867.1:0-792 GCF_001447785.1 Gekko japonicus | reverse complement strand
CGGCTGCCACCGCCTGGCCTCTTCCACCTTCCCATGACTTTCAGACGGTGCCCGAGTCCCCTCCTGGTTTTCACCAGCCACAGCCGATTCCCTACGCGGGAAGGGGAGACAGGCCGAGAGAAAAGGACTGGGCCACGTTTGGTGGCCATGCAGGCGCCGGGACCTGTGGCTCTTTCTGGCCGTAGTCCAGCACCCCTGCCTGTCAGCTATGCTGCCATGGGGGTTGGGATGTTCTTACAGTGTCTGTGCAAATTGCTTTCGCCCAATATTGGTATCAGTTATGCTGCCATGGGTGATGGGGAGGTCGATTGTATTCTAATTGCTATTGCATTCCTTCTGTGCTTCTTAGCGGCTGTAACACTTATCTTCAAGTTCTGCAGGTGGTGGGATTGTTGATGTCTGGTTTCACAGGAACCGTGGGAGAGAGGTTGGTTCCCAGCTTCAGCACTAACGGCTGGAGTGCCTTCTCCCGCACATGGGAGGGTGGCTAATTGGCCAGGGCAGTGGGGGGGTGCATACGAATACCCTATATCCTATTATGCCAAGGGGCAGCCATCATTCTTAACAGTGACTGTGTTAATGCATCTATGGCTCTTCAGTAAAAGTATGACCTTTCTAAAGAAGTGTGTACTTCGTTGTTGGCTGTGGGTTCTGACACTGCCACAGTCCTGCACTCACTCTCCAGCAGCCAGACTGGCGAGTCATGTTCAGTGAGTAGGGCTGTCATCCTGGTGGCACATGGGGATCTCCTTTGATTACAACTGAATCCTAGAACCGCAGAGTTGGAAGGGG
>NW_015196866.1:0-794 GCF_001447785.1 Gekko japonicus | reverse complement strand
GGATTTATACCCCACCCTTCACTACATGACTGAGTCTCACAAATGCCTTTCCCTTCCCCTCACCACAACAGACACCCTGTAAGATAGGTGGGGCTGAGAGAGCTCTGACTGAAACTGCTCTTTTTCATGAACAGCTGTGCCAGAACTATGGCTTGCCCAGGGTCATCCAGAAAGTGCAATTGGAGGAGTAGGGAATAAAACCCAGTTCTCCCAGATTAGAATCTGCGCTCCTAACCACTACGCCAAACACACAGAAACTCTGCCTATGACTGCACAGGGGCTACCAAAGAAGAATCCCTATTAAACTCGCAAGGGTCTGTAAAGAACTGCAGAGCACAAAGACCATATGAATGTATGAAGCTGCCTTCACGTTGGTCTGTCTAGCTCAATACTGTCTACTTTAGCCGGTAGCAGATCTCTAGGAGATCCTTCCCAAACCTGCACTAACTGAAGTCATTAAGGATCGATCCTGGGGCCTTGTATGTACAAAATATTTGCTCTACCCACTTAGTTACGTCTCTTTCAAACATACAATCTGTGTCTTCTCAAAAATGCCAACCAGGCTGCCTTTTGAAAGCCAATGGCCTCTGAGCCAGAGAGACTCCTAAGTTCTATCTGTACAAGAACAATTATATTGCAAATATACAAAGCGCCGAATCCCCCCAAAAAGATACACGGTGCACCGCAAAAGAGGCTCTTAATTCAAGGTTAACACAGCCGGTTTATTTTATAAGCACAGCAATTTATTTTATAAGCACAGCAGGCAAAAAGGCACCACGAAGGGCATGGCGGTA
>NW_015196865.1:0-790 GCF_001447785.1 Gekko japonicus | reverse complement strand
GGGACATTTTAACTTTCCAGTAATCCAGGGCATTAAGTTGCTGGCCTAAGAGTAGCAGTTCTTATACAAAGTTTGATATTCGGATGCAGGGTTTTTGGGGGGGAATTCAATGCTAACCAGCTCCATTATTCTACATGTAGAATTTTCTGGAAGGCTGGAGGGGCTTTTTTCTTTTTACCAAATTGTACTAAAGTTGCAGTGAAGTTGTTGGTGCCTATTCTTTAAATAGTCCCCAAATTTCAAGTGAATTGGACCAAGGCACCCAGTTCTATGGGTCCCTGAACAAGGTGCCTCCAGCCATCTTCCATTGCTTGCTATGGGGAAGGATTCTATGCTTTCTCCAGGGCAAAGAATAGCCAGAAACACAAGTGTAAGCAAAGTAACCCCTGGCCGAGAGGCTCTCAAGACAGAAACAACAAGCCCAAAGAACCAAAGAAGAACCACAGGACAATGTGGCAAGCATAACACAACAAATATACAACCCAAGAATCCAACCCAATCTCAAACCAGAGAATCATCCAAACTGAATAGGAAGGGTGTTGCAAGCCTAATAAATGTAAAAGCAGAGAATCTCTACCGATGTACAACCTGAGAATTAAAGACAATGTTGAAACCAAGAATCCATAGCAAAGTTCAAACCCAACACAAACAACTTGTGCAAAGAATACAATGTTGCAAGACTGACAAAGGTAATGTAAAAGAACAGACTCAGAGCAAAACCAACAAGGCAAGCCATTACCAAGCCCAGGAAGACACAGAGACACAGAAAAGGAAGGAAGGAAGGAAGGAA
>NW_015196864.1:0-782 GCF_001447785.1 Gekko japonicus | reverse complement strand
CCTCTGCGTTCAGAGGCACCAAACCTCTGTTTCCCAGTGCCAGGAGGCAACATCTGGGGAAGACAGCAGCCACTATGCCTTATTGTTGGCCCTCCAGAGGAACTGGTTGGATACTGTGTGAAACAGGATGCTGGGCTAGATGAACCACTTGGTCTGATCTAGCAGGGCTTTTCTTATATCACCCCTCCCCCCTTTTAAATGGGAACCCAGGTCTCTAGAGATCCTGTGCCCAGAGAAATCCTGGAAACCAGATACGGGGGATTAGTTGGAGTCCCAGAAAGCTGAGCTTCAATGTGTTGCGTAGCTTTTCTCTCCCTCTCTTTTTGTGTGATAGGAGAAGCAACATTTATTGGTCGGGACCGAATGTTTGAAAACCTATAATTTACATCTGTTCAGACAGCAACGCGCTTGGGGAGGATCAGTGATTTTTAAAAATAAAAAATAAAAATTCATAATTCAGATAGTTCGAGAGTCGTGGTCCCATGGAAGCCATTAGGATTACAGTTCTGGAACTTGACAGCCAGTGGCTGTGAAAACTGCTCCCTTCTTACCTGTATTTAGAAAGCGTGTCAGAGAATATATCGAAGAACCGTCTGCGTATCTTGTTTTGGGGAGCGGAAAATCCGGCCTGAAGCTGCTGTTGTTATTGATGGCTGATGATAACGTTCGATGACAGCATATCATAGGCAAAAACACCTGGGTCCTACTAATTGTGGAAAGGGTGTGTATAAATATGTCTACCAACAATTGTGGCAGGGTAGGAGATTAAAATCAACAAACAG
>NW_015196863.1:0-782 GCF_001447785.1 Gekko japonicus | reverse complement strand
CTGAAGTGGCATTATCTGTTCCACCAGTTTATAATGAAGTTACTTTCAATTAAGTGTACTTAGGCCCCGGTCACACGGGCAGGAAACTGCAGAGGAGAAGCGTGGCTGTTTGCCCTGGGGCAAACTACTGCGCAGTTACGTGATCAGACCTCCTGTGGAGGTACCGTGGAGGTTCCATGGAGGTTCCATGGCAAGGGAGAGGTGCCGATCACAGGACAAGCCGGCGCGCAATGAAGAAGCGCGCGCCGCGGCAAACTGTTTTTTATTTTTGTGTACATGACAAATGCGCATGCTCCGTTGGGTGCACATGCGCATCCACAGAGGCTCGGACAAAAAAACCCCCACCTTATTTGCAAGGGGACATGGGCGGGCGCCGGATGCCACCGGAAACGCGATCAGACGCCCGCCCTTGCCCCGCAGTTTCCGGAAACTAGTACCTCCAAGGTACTAGTTTTTTGCCACGCAGTTTCGGCTGGAAGCCTCGGTTGAGCCACGGGAGTGCTACGCTTCCCAGATGTGCTGGTGAGATCGCGCCCGGAAACTCCGGCTGTTTTCCGTCTCACTTGTGTGGCTTCTGTTACGTGTGACCGCAGCCTTAGTACATTATTGTGAACACATTACATGGTTGGCTTTAGTGCCTTCCACTGATATGTACTGGAAGCAACTATAACTGCACTCGTAATTGATTCACCTTTGATAGCAACAGACATAAATATATGAAGCTGAGTACACATGGTGGGCATGTGAATCAACCTGAAATTCCTTGGAAATCAACAGGCATA
>NW_015196862.1:0-706 GCF_001447785.1 Gekko japonicus | reverse complement strand
ACTTGTAATACCCAACACCTCTGCTCAAGCTTGTCTGCTGTGTCTGCTTTTTCTACGTGTGTCTTCACCATGTTGCTTTCGTGAACGTACCACGTTCATCTAGTGTCTTGCAAACCGCTCCATCCTGCAGGGTTTCAGTGGTAGGGCAGACAGAAACAGAAAGACAGACCAACAGATTCGAGAGGGACAGAGACAGAGACGAATTGTTGGAAGAAATACAAATGTCCCCACTTTTTTCTCCCTCTCTACCTATCCATTTATCCTGTCTGTCTGTCTGTCTCTGTCTCTCTCTCTCTCACGAGAGAGTTAACCCTGCTGTTGTTTGTGTTTACAGCTAGCCATCGATTAGAATAGGACCTATTAAACCCCCTCTAGAGGAGGAGGAGGAGGAGGTATTCTCAATAAAGGGGTTCTTTGTTGGTTCAACAGTTTTATTGTGGCTATTACACGCCTTTTGGTCACTTAGGCGTCTTGGGAACTTTCTGTTTCTTTGTTCCAGAGAGCACAAGGTCTTTCGCCGTCACGGCGTGTAGTTGGGGGGTGGGGGGTGGAGTTCCTAGTCTGTTTATGCTTCTTAAAAAAAAAATCCACGTACCCTTTCCCTCCTTTGATCTTTCAGCAAAGTCTTTTTACTAAGTGCAAGAACGTGTGACCGGCTTCTTTGGCTCTGCTGCGGGAAAATCCAGCATGCAGGCAGACACGGAAT
>NW_015196861.1:0-785 GCF_001447785.1 Gekko japonicus | reverse complement strand
AAGGAGCCGGCGTTTCCCTTTTAAGTTCATGGAGCCGGCGTCTCCCCTTTAAGAGCAAAGAGCTGGCGTTTCCCTTTTAAGTACCGGAGCTGGCATTTCCCTGCAAGCCTGATCTCAAGCGGAGATCGGGCTTGGGAGGAAACGCGGGTTCCATGAACTTAAAGGCAGCCACCCCTCTCTCTCAAGAGGGAAAGGAGAGGGGTGGCTGTGGGTATTGTGGGCGGGGCTTTCCCCGCCAGCCATCTGGCCTGTGGCAACCCCCCCCCCAAAAAATGGGGGACCCCTGGCAAACTGGTAGGTTTGGCAACCCTACTTCCAGTTGAGTATACGCTCTTTGGCAACACCAGTCTTGGGCCAGAAACACTTTCTCGGCCTAACCTACCTCACAGGGTTGTTGTGAGTCTAGAAGAACAACGAAAGCTGCCTTGGGATCCCATTGGGGAGAAAGATGGCAAACAAATGAATGAATGAATTAAATAAATAGCTTATGTGTCTGTGCGACCGTAACGACACTCATGGTTTTATCTGGAAGGTGAGGATGAGTTGACACCGTTGGTTTGGGGGCATTTATTTATTTTTGTAATCAACTCTATATAGATTGTAGAGTTCATTTGTTTTAGTCAATGTTGAATTAACTTGCAACGTTCACCAGGAGCAAGGCCTGTAGTAATCATCATGCATCCTATCGCAAAGAGAACTCGATATTAGTCTTTTAGGGGGTCACATGGGCCGACTATGATCGGGAGAGCTCCATATTAAACGGATAAAAGGAAGTCCTTCTTCAC
>NW_015196860.1:0-777 GCF_001447785.1 Gekko japonicus | reverse complement strand
TTTCTTCCCAACGGTGCTTGTGGCATTTATATGAAACAAAGTCGATCCTGCCCTCCTCCCAAAGTACATAGGGATCATGGGAATACAACCAAGGGGCTCCGAGTACCAGAGCAAACTGCGATTTGGGGGTTACCACAAATGTTCTTTCCTCCCAATGTTCTCCCGAACCCATCCTGAGTGGCATAGTCTCATGAATACACGGGTCCATGGGTGCCCCATCCATCTGTGTAAAAATAATTGGGGACTTGAGTCTCTTTATGCCTGCTTCCAAACTTGCCACCACTTTGGGGCTAATCAAGTCTGTCCCACACCCCGAGTCAATTAGTGCTTTTACTCGCACATGGGTTCCTAGGATTGGATTTAACAGTGAAACAGTCACAAAAAATAAGGAGGGGGGTTCTCTCACCACCATAGGCGCCTCCGGACTCAAGAGGTCCTGCTGCTGTGCGCCCTTCACAGCAGGACGTTCCCGTTTTCCGCCGGTTTGGGATCGGATTCAGTCGAGTCTTCCAGGGGTTCCTCCGTCGCGGCTTGTAAGGCCGGGGAGAATTTGGGTTTGGCGCTCCCTCTTTTCGGTTGAGTAGATGTTTTCCCTTTCGACGTCGGCGTCGTAGGCTTGTCCTTCCCTTGACCGGTTCCACAGTCTGCGGTGAAATGGCCCTTTTCCCCGCATTTCAGGCACAGTCCCATCTTCATCCTCAGCTCTTGGGCCGCGTCCGACAGGCGCGCAGGTTTCAGCTTCGGGGCGGGGTTCAGGGTCCCTCTCCCTCCGCTGGC
>NW_015196859.1:0-789 GCF_001447785.1 Gekko japonicus | reverse complement strand
TGAGTTCGACACCCCTGCACTAGATGTTGCTTTTGTCAAAATATTATGCTGTGAGTGCTAGGGAAGTGTTGGCTTGCCTCCTACGAGATCCAGCAGTGAAATGGAACCTCTAGACTTTTAAAATCAACATAAATACATACCTAAAATACATCTCCATAAAATACAAAAATTCGCAATTAAAACCCTTTAAAGTGGTGGTGTCATATAATAAAGTGCAGATGTAACATAACCGATGAAGACATTTTTACTGAAACGCCCAACGGAAAAGCTCCATCTTCACGGCCTTGCGGAATTGCTGGAGGTCCCGCAGTGCTCTGATCTCACGAGGGAGCTCATTCCAGAGTGCCAGCACCGCAAGGGAGAACGCCTTGGTCCTAGTCACCACCAACCTGGTATCCCTAGGGCAGTGGTGGCGAACCTATGGCACGGGTGCCAGAGGTGGCACTCAGAGCCCTCTCTGTGGGCATGCGTGCCATCGCCCCAGCCAGGCCCAGACCATCATTAAAGTGTCGAATTCTCTGCCAAATAATTTTAAGTAAATGAAAGCATTTGGGATTGCTTTCCTTACTTTGTTTGGATCATCTTAAGTTAATGTATGAGTTGTTTTTTCTAAAGTAAAACCTCAGTATTCAGGTTAGATTGCCATGTTGGCACTTTGCGATAAATAAGTGGGTTTTGGGTCGCAGTTTGGGCACGCGGTCTCTAAAAGGTTCGCCATCACTGCACTAGGGCCAGGGAGGGCCAGGTGGTTTCCGGATCTCAGTGCTCTCTGGGGGAACATGCAGGGAA
>NW_015196858.1:0-785 GCF_001447785.1 Gekko japonicus | reverse complement strand
TTTGGTTGGGACAGGCTGGGAGGAATAGGAACTACCCAACCAGAGCTTCTTGATGTCAGGAGGTAGGTAGGATGGGCAAGAAAGCATCTTTCTTAGGCCTTGATGGTGTGTTGAGAACATGAGAAGAGCCCTGCGGGATCAGACCAGTGAGGGTACATCTAGCTCAGCATCCCATCTCACACAGTGGCCAACCCGTTCCTCTGGAGGGCCAACAACAGGGCAAAGAGACCAAGGCCCTCCCCGAAGTTGCCTCCTGTTCATTTCTACTAAACCGTGTTAAGAACTCCTCTTCTGAAGATTTTGCAAATTGCACAGACTGTTGTTAGGCCTATGAGCAGATTTGGAACATCTTTCCCCCCTCCCCTTGTGCAGTAACCTGCATCTAGAAACTTTTGTGCATGGGGGGAAGTCGTCCATAACTTTGTCCGCAGTTAACCAGAGAATAATTGTAAATGTAGGTTCTAAGAGCACTGCTAGCATTCTGCATAACAAACCCTCTTTTAAGAAGACCTTCCTTCCCTGAAGCTAAATGTCTGTGTTTTTGTGGGATGCTCTAATGCCATTACGTAAAGGGGAAAGCCACTTTCGAAATCTCCCTGGAGTTCTTAGGTGAATAGTCGTCGCTGAACAGTCCCTCCGTAGGTCAGCTAAGAATTCTGATGTTGTCAGTTCAAGAGGCCATTGATTTTGTGAAACTCTGGCCTTCTGGGTGGATGTAAAGACGGGGAGGGGGGGAGGAAGTGAGCATGTTAATGGCAAAGTTTTCACTCATGCTTGGTTAGGTT
>NW_015196857.1:0-787 GCF_001447785.1 Gekko japonicus | reverse complement strand
AAGAAGCTTGGATTTGATTTTAGTGCGGAGCTGCTTGGAGGACACCGTGTGGTGAACATAGATTAACAGGAGACTGCAGAAAGGGTCTCAGAGTGATTTGAGTCCAGGGTGACTTCGGCATGAGAACGAATGGGAAAAATTCTGCCCAGTGACACGCAGTCACTCTGGAGGGAGAGGTTGCCACTGCCTTAGGAAGGGGGGGGGGGATACCAGACAATTCCTTTGTAAAAACAAGCTCACGTCCCCCCTCTCTCTCATAGCACGAATTTAAACAGCTGTTCTTTTGCCCCCTCCCCCTGAAAAAAACAATTAGAAAGGGGAATCAGCTAGATTGGAGTCTGGTATAGCACCTGCGGTGGCTCAGAGCTTAAGACGCTGAGCTGCAGACTGGAGGGTCGGTCGTTCAGTAGTTTGAGACCTGAGTACCGTGTGACGGAGTGAGCTCCCGTCTCCGGCCCCAGCTCCCGCCAACCTAGCAGTTCGAAAGCAAGCAATTGCAAGTAGATAAACAGGTACCGCTTCGGTGGGAAGGTCACCGCATTCCGTGCACCTCAGCGTTTAGTCATGCCGGCCACGTGACCACGGAGAAGTCTTCGGACAGTGCCACTGGAAGCTCTTCGGCTTTGAAACGGAGATGAGCACCGAATCCCTAGAGTTGGATTTGACTGGCTTTCAAGAAAGGGAGACCTTTACCTTTATAGCACCTTAGAGATTAGGAAGATTTTCAGGGTAGGGGCCTTCCAGAGTCAAAGCTCCCGATGCAGCGTGGTGTCCACCAAAAACTTCC
>NW_015196856.1:0-790 GCF_001447785.1 Gekko japonicus | reverse complement strand
GAAATGACCCCTGGGTGGGGCCATCATTTCATTCTTAAATGCCATCAAGTCTCAACCTACTTATGGCAAACCCGGCAAAGGGCTTTCAAGGCAAGCGATATGCAAAGCAGACTTCCTCTGCATTGTATTCTTTTATTTTTTATATGTGCACATATGTGTGTGTGTGGGGGGGCGACCTCTGGTGACTGACCCCTACTGGAGGCCTGGAGGATATTCAGAGAGGTGGCTGGATAAAGCCTGCCCCTGTCCTCCAGCCTCTGGTATTCCAAGGAGGTCTCCCATCCAAGTACTTGCTAGAGTTGACCCTTCTTAGCTTCCAAGATCTGATGAGATCGGCCTTGCCTGAGCTATCCAGGTGAGGACTGCATTGTCTTCTTTGACAGTCTCCCACCCAAGTACTGAACCTGATTAGCTTTCAAGATCTGATGGGATTGCCCTCACCTGGATAGCCCAGACTTATTTAATAACTTTAGCACTATTGCTACAGTGGTACTGTTGTTCTTTATATGACCCTTTTACACTCCTGCATGGGGACTGTTTTTACTTGTAAACCAGCTTAAGCAGGACTCTGTAGATAGGGGAGCCAATGTCCTAGTAGGGCCTGAAGACCTCCTGGAATTAGAGCTAATCTCCAGATGACAGAGGACAGTTCCCCTGGAGAAAAATGACTACTCAGGAAGGTGGCCTCCATGACATATCATCTTGCTGAGTTCCCTCCCCTTTCCAAACCCTGTGGTCCTCCCTCAGCCTCCTCTTCTCTGGACTGAACATTCCTAAGTCCCTCAGCCTT
>NW_015196855.1:0-850 GCF_001447785.1 Gekko japonicus | reverse complement strand
GTGGATTATTTAGCGTGTGTGACCACAGTGAAGAAAGTTGAGAGCCAGTTTGGTGTGGCGGTTAAGTGCGCGGACTCTAATCTGGGAGAACTGGGTTTGATTCCCCACTCCTCCACTTGCACCTGGTTGGATGACCTTGGGCAAGCCATAGTTCTGATAGGAGCTGTTCTCGAAAAAGAGCCGTCTCTCTCAGCCCCACCTACCTCACAGGGTGTCTGTTGTGGGGAGGGGAAGGGAAAGGAGTTTGTAAGCCGCTGTGAGACACCTTTGGGTAGTGAAGGGCGGGGTAGAAATCCGATCTCCTCCTCCTCCTCTTCTTCTTAATGTATGACCCTGCTCAGGGAGCTGATTCCTTTCGACCATCCCCTCAGCCTAAAAGGATGGGGTATTAAACAGCAGAATGAATCCCATCAAAGAGTCACGTTAGGTAAGCTTTGGTGTGTTTGTTAAGGCCGCCAACTCTGGGTTGGAAAATTCCTGGAGGTTTTGGGGGTGGAGGCTGGGGAGCAATGTTCCCTCGAAGCTAAGTCAGCGTGAGCCAGCTCACCGTTTTTTAGCCTCCGGCTCACACATTCTTGGCTCAGGAAGGAGGGGCTCCAGAGCAAACGAAATGATGCCGCAGCCAAATCGCTCGCTCGCAACTTTAATGCCAGTCGCTCACCAAGTGGAATCCTTGCCCACAAGACCCCACAGCTTAGAGGGAGCATCGCTGGGGAGGGCAGGGGTTTGGGAGAGAAGAGGGACCTCTGCATGGAATAATTAGGGTGGCCAACCTCCAGGCGGTGCCGGGAGAGCTCCTGTTATTGTCATTGATCTCTGACTGACGGAGATCAGTTCCCCAGGAGAAAAT
>NW_015196854.1:0-1038 GCF_001447785.1 Gekko japonicus | reverse complement strand
TTCCAGTTAATTCATAGGTACAGTGGGCTGTGCAGCCTAATTGCTCAAGGGCCTGGACTCCTCCCTATGCAGAGAGAGGAGTCATGGAAGCCCATCAGGACAACTGGAGAGAGGGGAAGATAAGAGAGCTAGAACAAAATAGTCTAATGAAGGGAGAAGCAGCATCTTCTTGCCTTTGCTTGAATGGACAAAATAGTCCCATCCATCACGCTGTTCTTGTGATAGGCTCAGCTTAGGCCTGCTTTATGGTGATTTCACAGGAAAGCTTCATGATCTCACGGCTTTGGAGGTCAACACAAGCTGGTGAGGTTTAAGCAAGAATGGGAGAGCGTCATTTTAATGTGGTGTTTTGTTTTCATTCTCTCCGCTTGGTGAGGTAGCACCCCAAAATCAATCTGCGGCTGAAGGACCTGGGAATCAGCAAGTCTAAAGCGGGACTTCTCTGCGAGGCCTACTGATGTCTCTGCCAATGCTCTCCCTAAGCTGTGGGGTCTTGTGAGCACAAATTCTACTTTGTGAGCTACTGGCATTAAAGTTGTGAGCGAGTGATTTGGCTACTGCACAAGTTGGTTTTCTCTGGAGCCCTCTTTCCTGAGCTAAGACAAAAATGTGTGAGCAGGAGGCTAAAAAACTGTGAGCTAGCTCACACTAACTCAGCTTAGAGGGAACACTGGTCTCTGCCATTGGGAGTTTCTGAACCCACACAGAATGCAGGGACCCTGGAAAGGATGGAGTCCCTCCCCAGAAGTCTTACTCTCTACGGTAGACAGTTAAGGCAGGGTTAGGGAAAGGTACGGATTTGGCAGTAAAGAAACAGGATAGGGTGGAGAGAGTCGGGTGTAAGGAGTCAAGGCAGTAACCAAACTGTGTTGCTGGGGCAGTACCAGAATGGAGGAGCCTCAGCCCTCGAACCCTTAGCACAGGAGATGTGGTGCATGGAAACGCAGTCTCAGGGATTCTTGGATGTTCCAGAAAAGCGACAGTGGTTGCACTGTCAGAGGAAGAGAAAAAGTGGTACAGGCAGAGGTCATTTCGGGG
>NW_015196853.1:0-780 GCF_001447785.1 Gekko japonicus | reverse complement strand
TCTGCATACAATAGCAGGGGCACCGGGCATGAGCTCAAAATTGTGCTGGTCCATCAATCCCCTCTAACCCCTTAGCCAAATCATTTATAAAAAGATTTAAAAGGAGGGGAGCCAATACACAGCCCTGCTTAACCCCTATATTGATGGAAATTTTCGGGGATAAACCTTCATCCCTAGAGCCTCTTACTTGACATGTGGTATCTGTATATAATTTCTTGATCAACAAGAGCAATCTCATGTCAATTCCCAACAGCCTTAACTTCTTCCATAGCAGCTCCCTTGAAACAGTATCGAAAGCACTCTTCAAATCTAGGAAGGCAGCGTACAACTTGTCCCCTTTCCCTTTTTTGTATTTATTCACTAAGTGACTTAACACAATACAGTGATCCAAAGTTGACTTCCCTGGACAGAATCCCGCTCTATACCAAAAATTTTTTTGTTCTGCCATCCAGGCCTTAAGTTTGAATGCTAGATGGCTTGCATAGAGTTTCCCTAATATGGAAAGCAGGCTAATGGGCCTATAATTACTAGGTGATCTACAGTCACCTTTTTTTTAAAAAATGGAACAATAATAGCATTTGTCCATGCTTCAGGTATTATACCTGTCCTATTTATAGCTGTAAATAAAACTGCTAAGAAGGACGCCCACCATTCCGGAATCACTTTAATGGCCTCCGGGGGAATTGCATCTGGTCCCGGCGTCTTCCCGGCCTTAATTTGATCAATTAGCAAGACAATCTCCACCTCCTGAACCGGCGGCCACTCAGGACAATCCCCTAT
>NW_015196852.1:0-811 GCF_001447785.1 Gekko japonicus | reverse complement strand
CACTCAGAATTACAGCTGCTCTCCAGAAGAGAGGGGAGAGGACATGGAAAGCTGAAGTCAGAGGGGCAGATAAAGGTAGGTTGATGGTTGGCTGGAAAGGAGATAGAGTTGCCAACTCCAGGTTGGATAATTCCTGCAGATTTGAGGGGTGGAGCCTGGAGAAGGTGGGGTTTGAGGAGGGGTGGGACCTCAGACAGGTACAATGCCATAGACTCCACCCTCTAAACCAGCCATTCCCTCATGGTGAACCACTGTTGCCAATCTCCAGGAGAGGGCTGGAGCTCACTCAAAATTACAACTGTTCTTCAGGTAGCAGAGATCAGTTCCTCTGGAGAAAATGGTGGACTCGGTGTCATACCCTGCTGAGGTCGCCACAGCAAATTGACACTGAGTGCCCAAGGCCGGGGCACTCTCCCAGAGCCTCTTTCTAGATCTCGTTGTATTTATTTCCACAATGGGCCTTATTCCTAGTGTGGGAATAAAACATTGTTAGTCTTTAAGGTGCCATTGGACTCCTCCTTATTTTGGCTACAACAGAATTATTATTGCCATCAGAAGCTATACAAGGTGACTACTTGCAGCTGAGGAGAGGGACAGGTGCATGGAAGACAGAGAAGAAGAAACAGCAGGTTTGAGTTTGGAAGAGAATGAGGAAAAAAACAACCCAAAACAAACAGAGACTGCTGTGAGTTGGCTGAAGCACGTTGCAGGGGCAGGCTCTCTCTGGAAGTTTGATGTAGAGTAGTAAATCTGCTATCCTATGCTTTCATTATGGGCATTTGTGCTAAAAAGGCAAATGCGATTTTGGGCT
>NW_015196851.1:0-793 GCF_001447785.1 Gekko japonicus | reverse complement strand
ACCAGAATAATAAGTTTATAAAATTCTCTACCATAAGAGGAGATTATGACCACTGCCTTAAAAGGGTAAATCAACTACCAAGAACAGTTAATAGTGCCCTCTGAAATGATATTTTTTCTATACAGTTTCACTTACCGGTGTCGCTGGAGCAGTGGTTTTCCCCGGAATCGTGGGGAAACAACCAGGACTTTAAAGCTTGTAGCGCAGCGTCCAGGGGTTGTGTCTTCCACCTCCTTCCATGGCAGCAGGAAAAGAAATTTAACACTGTTTGGAAAAGGATCTGTCATCCCCTTCACTGCAAATACATTTTAAGTTGGGATACTGCCATTTGCTCAACTTGCTGAGCAAAAGGAGAGTCTGCACACTCCAGGTGTACATTTGAGAGAAACAGATGCACACAGGCAACCAGGGAAATGGAGAAAACAAAAGGTTGGAAAGGTAGTTAGGATACTGGTCTGTATCTAACCATGCAGTTGCAAAGATTTGTCTTTAGTTAATGTGTAGGTCCTTCTTTCTCTTCGACAACCGTGACTGAAGGCAGGTAACAGCAAACAATGATTATCAAAACACAGCACCAGCAATACACACACACCAACATTCAGCAGACCCACAAAGTACCAGACCAAGTCCTTAAGAACTTAAGAGATCTAAGTCTTCTTAAGAGGAAGCAGTAATTTCTATTGATATTCCCTGTCCACTGCAAACTCCACTTTGCCCTTCCCAAGTGTCCACTACCCCTCAGGGGGAAGGCCTCAGTGGATAAAAAAAAGACACAGAAGATTTAAGTGCCTTA
>NW_015196850.1:0-788 GCF_001447785.1 Gekko japonicus | reverse complement strand
CTTTTCTATATTCCCATGACTTGGTAATTATTTTGGAACTAATTATATAGCCAAGGGCTTGTCCCTGTTCAGTTTTTTTAAAAAAATACAAATTAGGATGCTATAAACCCAGGAGAACCCTCATGTTTACAAATCAGAGTTTTCTGCCACAAAAAGTGGGGTAACCTCCATCTGGAGTTTGGGCTGCTGTAGTGTTACGTCTGTTGCCCACCGCTGGGTGACAGCAAGATATACCTGAGCTTGGCTCAGCAAGGACAATAGGGACTAGGATCCTGAATCCTCCCACGGGCACCAATGGCAACATAGGCGGGAAGTTTAAATCCACCAATGGGACTTGGGGGGTGGTCTGCGGGATTGTATATAGTTGGCCTATGGCTGGTATTTTCTCTTTTCTGTTGTAAGGTACTAATAAACGCGTCCATCCGCATGCCGTAGTACAAGTCCTCCATGCAGCGAACCCAGTACTTTATATGTAGTTAGTAATCCAATATGGCGCCTGATATTATGACAGCAGCCACCACCTCCAGTAAAAGGTGAAGGGAGGAAGGATGTGGAACTGAGTCACAGTGGAGGAAGGAGCCAGTGGGAAGGAGGGAAAGTGAAGCATGAGCCACAAGGGTGAAAGGGACCATGGAGGGGGTGCAATTTCCCAACCCCCATGAGCACTTCCAGGGTTCTGCTCTTCAGAAAATGTAGCTCCTTCTTGGTGTTTGCATGGCAGTGATTTTTAACATATGATTATAGCTATGGTGTAAAACTTCTACCACATTTGGCTGCAATTTCCATAG
>NW_015196849.1:0-818 GCF_001447785.1 Gekko japonicus | reverse complement strand
CTATGGTTAACCACTTATTATGGCAAAACTTCTTTCCCCTCTCATGAACATTTCATAGTTTATTAAGAAGTCTTTCTGTTATTCATATGAAAATAAAAAATAAAACTAGTATATTGGGTAGATCGGAAGGAGATTGAACCTGGGAAGGGCAACCACGAAGGAGCTAGAAAAGATCCATCAGTGCAAGGGCGTGTCGCTGGGGACCAAGATCAACACAATTCACGCCATGGTATTCCCCATGGCTATATATGGGCGTGGAAGTTGGACAATGGAGAAAGGTGACAGGAAGAAAGTGGATTCATTTGAAATGTGGTGTTGGAGGAGAGTTTTAAGGATAAATCAGTGAACGCTCCCTAGAAGCTAAAATGACTAAATTGAGGCTACTGTACTTTGGTCACATTATGGGCAATGCTCCCTCTAAGCTGTGGAGTTTTGTGCGCAAAAATTCTGCTTTGTCATCTACTGGCATTAAAGTTGTGAGTGAGTGATCTGGCTACTGCATACTCTGGTTTGCTCTGGAGCCATTCTTCCTGATAAAAATGTGTGAGCTGGAGGCCAAAATCTGTGAGCTAGCTCATGCTAACTCAGCGTAGAGGGAACACTGCCAGAGGAAGGGGCCCAGTGTGGCTAGCCCACAGCCAACAGCAATAGAGCAACAGGAGGATGAGATTCAGGCATCTCTAATCTGCAGTGGAGAGTGGATGCAGAGCCGCCTCAGCTCTACTCTAACCGGCAGCCAAAGGCCAGCCACCTGCTCCCACTTCTCCAGGATCACCAGCACCCTTGGAGCACTGCAAGAGAAGACTCAGGCAGGACTT
>NW_015196848.1:0-789 GCF_001447785.1 Gekko japonicus | reverse complement strand
GGAATCAAACCCGGTTCTTCCCAGATCAGTGCTGACAGGCTCAGAACAGGTCAGGGACCTTTGGACGCTACGGGATGGACCACTATCTCAGACTGAACTGAGGGAGGGAAAATCCTTCGAACTCCCTCCCAACCACCTTGGATCCCCTCACGCCTTGAAGATTATGAAGAAGATGATCATAGCAACGAAGAATCCAGTCTTGGCCGGCGACTTCTGCAGAGCGGCAGCCGCCGGAGGCCCGATGTTGGTTGGGCTGTGACGGATGGCTGTCAAAGCTCGGTAATTGCTCTTGATCTTTCGAAAAGAAAGGAATTGTGCCAAAGAGTGAGATGATTGAATTGTTTGTCCCGTGTCACTTACGTCCACCGAGCGGCTGCTGGAAAAAGACAAGGACTTTAGGGCTAATTTTAGCCTCCCGTATGTCAGATTGATTGTATGTGCAGCCGCGGAAAGAGCAGGGGGCGTCCGGCCACGTTGCATCACGTGGGGGTTCCGCCGCCTACCCCTCGTCCCGGTGGCAAATTTTTGAATGTCATCATGCTTCCTGCCCTCGACGCAGACACCTTTCTTTGCTTTCTCTTTCCCAGGAATTCCGACATCAAAACAAACGTGGACCGTCTTTCATGGTAAAAACTAGAAAATTGCACGATAAACTGTCAGCATCCTTAACGCCAGGAAAGGCAACACTGGAAGTGCCCGATCTACTTTTAGACAGAGCCATCTCCCATCCTAGATGCGTGATCGGACTGTGGGGGAAGGCGCTGTGGTTCAGTGGAAGAGACTCTGCTT
>NW_015196847.1:0-794 GCF_001447785.1 Gekko japonicus | reverse complement strand
TCTTCAAATCCTTCAAGAGAGCACTCCTGGTCCCCTCTCAACCTCCTCTCCTCCAGACTGAACATTCCCAAGTCCCTAAAGCCCTATGAGGATTCACCCACTTGCAATGCCCCCCCCCAACACGGATTGTTTCACGTTATCATCTAGAGGAAAGGGGCAGATCACCCGAGCTCCCTGCATGACATTCTCCGTAACCCAACACAAATTTCATCAGAGGGATTCTGAAACGGCGAAAACAGGAAAACCACAAAACCTCCTGTCAAACCTCATTTTGAAATACCTGAACGGAAGAACTTTAATTCACACTGGTTTGATGACTTATGCTGAAAAACTTTGCCTTGAAGGGTGGGGGAATCAGGAGACCAGGGTGAATAAATGACATGCTATATCAGCTGATCTTATCAGGCAGAGGTTTTAAACACTAGAGATTGCTTGAGGCCTGTGCTTTTTTGGGGCTGTGAATGAATGTCTGGTGTGTAGGATCCAAAGCTTTTCAAAAGTCCCTCTTTTACCTGTGAGGTGTGGTTCGTGAGAGCGATATTCTTTCGCTTCGAATCTCCTTTTTTGGGCCTGCTCCAGCTCACAGATTTTTGTCTCAGCTCAGGGAGGATGGCTCCAGAGCAAACTGATTTATGCAGGAGCCAAATCACTTGCTCACAACTTTTATTCCAGTAGCTCCAGAATTTTTGCTCACAAGATTCCACAGCTTAGAGGGAACATTGCCTGTGAGGTGTGGTTCGTGAGAGCAATAATTTTTCGCTTCGGATCTCCTTTTTTGGGCCTGTGCTTTTAAG
>NW_015196846.1:0-791 GCF_001447785.1 Gekko japonicus | reverse complement strand
TGGGCATAAGCATTCGTGGGCAGACAGGCTTCTTCAGATAAGCTGAAGGAAGTGTGCTTTGCACACAAAAGCTTGTACCCAGAATTAAACTCTGTTGCTCTCAAAGGTGCTCCCGCTGGACTCAAAACTTGGTTCTCTTTGCTTTAGACAGACACGGGGGACCCACCTAATGTTCTTCAGGGGGGGCTTATTCTCCCGTAAAAGGACCCCCAGGGAGAGCAGCCTTAGTTTCGTTTCCTTTCCTTTTTTTCCTTTCCATATTGATTTGTTTAAAACTTTTCTTAGCCGCCTTTCTTCCTTGACTGGCTCCAGGCGCCTTACAAACATTGCTTTATAAAAAGCGCAAGAGTCCAGGAGCACCTGGAAGACTAACCCGTACGGTCTACTCAGAAGTAAGTCACGTGTTATTGGGGGGGTTCCCTCCCAGGAAAGGACCCTCTGGCTGCAACCTTAGTTTTATTCGTTTCTTTTTTCTCTCCCCCCCCCCTTTTCACGATTATTTACTGAAAACCTTTATTAGCTGCCTTTCTTCCTTGACTGGCTCCAGGCGCCTTACAAACATTACTATATAAAAAGCGCAAGAGTCCAGGAGCACCTGGGAGACTCTGTGGCAGGGGAGGAGCTTTCGGGAACCACTGCTCACTTCTTCACAGACAGCTATACTAGAATGGGGAGTCCACCCGTCCTGGTATCCTGGAGAGCGGAGTGATTTCAGGTACCGAATGCCAATCGCAGCAGCCTGATTGGATTTCGGTGAGACACGCAGAGGGGTAAGAGGCGTGGAGAAATCG
>NW_015196845.1:0-816 GCF_001447785.1 Gekko japonicus | reverse complement strand
TTGTGCAGTGGAGCTGGTGGTCCCGTGGGACCCAGCCAGCCGCTGGGGCTTGCAGCCAGAACATAAGAGAAGACAATGTTGGATCAGGCCAATGGCCCATCCAGTCCAACACTCTGTCACACAGTGGCCAAATATACCAGGTGCCATCAGGAGGTCCAGCAGAAGCCCTCCCACTGTTGCCCCCCAAGCACCAAGAATACAATGCATCACTTGCCCCTGCCTGAGAGTTCCTATCTATACCTTGTGGCTCACAGCCACTGATGGACTTCTGCTCCATATGCTTATCTAATTCCCCCTTGAAGCTGCCCGTGCTTGTAGCCACCACCCAGCCACCAACCAGCCTGGACAAGAGGGAAAACGTACAAGCCAGGGGAAAGCAACCTCTGCCAGAAGGAGGGTGGGACTGCACTGGCCCACAACATCATCTAAAAAGCGCACAGCAGAGGGACAGGGAGGAGGTTGAAGATGGGAGAAGTGTGGCAGTGAGGAAGGAAGCAGGGAAGAAGGAGGTGGTGTGGGAAGGGTGCAGCGCAGAGCCTCACCAGGCAAGAGTTTCTGGCAAGAGCCCAAGAAGGAAGAGGCATCAAGGGAGGATTGGCAGACCAAGGTAGAGCAGCAGTCTGCCCGAGGCTTGGAGACCTAGCTGGCAGCAGAATACCAGAGAAAGCCAGAGCCGCAGCAAAGAAAGCCAGAGTGGAACCTGCTCTGAAGAGCACTATGCTCACACGATAAAGGTCTTCTGATGGTTCTTGGGCCAAGAAACATTTCAGTTAGCCCCGACCAGAGCCAAAGCCTTCTCCGCTCTGGCTCCGGCCT
>NW_015196844.1:0-825 GCF_001447785.1 Gekko japonicus | reverse complement strand
TAGACAAGCTGGATCATGTCCAGAGGAGGCCAGCGAAGGGGTCTGGAGATCAAATCCTATGAGGAAAGGTTGAAGGAGCTGAGTGTATTTAGCCTGGAGAGGAGACGACTGAGTGGTGATATAACCATCTTCTAGTGCTTGAAGGGCTGTCATATAGAGGATAGTGCGCAGTTGTTTTCTGTTGCCCGAGAAGGTCGGACTAGAACCCATGGGTTGAAATTAAATCAGAAGAGTTTTCAGCTAAACATTAGGAAGAACTTCCTGACTGTTAAAGTGGTTCCTCAGTGGAACAGGCTTTCTTAGGAGGTGATGGGTTCTCCTTCTTTGGATGTTTTTAAACAGAGGCTAGATGGCCATCTGACGGCAATGGTGATTCTGTGAACATAGGCAGATCATGTTCTTGTGGCCCTTTCTTACACGCCCAGGGAAATGCTGATCACCACTTTGGGGTCCAGAAGAAATTTTTCTCCAGGCCAGTTTGGCCAGGGACTCTGGAGGTTATTTGCCATCTTCTGGGAATGGGACATGGGTCACTGGGGTGTGGGGGGAGGCATTTGTGCGTTTCCTGCATTGTGCAGGGGGTTGGGCTAGATTATCTTGGAAGTCCTTTCCAACTCTATGATCCTATGATTCTAAGACATTTGCATGTTTTGTTGCTAGCACCTGTTATATAAATAATATTGTATGGGGAAAGATAAAACAGTGGTTTGGATCCAGTAATACACAAGTGGAAACATAAGCTGGTTTAATTTAGCTCCACTTGCATAAAATCTTCTGTAACACCTAGTGTTTTCCTTTCTATCTATATATCTAATAGCCAAGTGG
>NW_015196843.1:0-810 GCF_001447785.1 Gekko japonicus | reverse complement strand
CCTCTTGTATAATTCCATTTTGCATAGTTGGCGGAAAGCTAGGAGAGCGGGGGCCTTCCTGCAGAAAAAGAAGAAGAAGAGATTGGTTTATACCCTGCCCTTCACCTGGAGTCTCAGAGCAGCATACAATCGCCTTCTCCTCCCCACAACAGACACTCTGTGAGGTAGGTGGGGCTGAGAGAGCTCTTTTGAGGACTGCTCTTGAGAGGACAGCTCTGAGAGAACTGTGACTGACCCAAGGTCACCCAGCAGCCGCGTGTGGAGGAGTGGGGACGGTTCTCCCAGATTAGACTCCGCGCTCCTAACCACTACACCAAACTGGCTCTCTCCATGGAGATAGACTGAATTCATCAAATCTATTGCCTGCGTAGAAAACCCCTCTTGTATAATTCTGTTTTGCATAGTTGGTGGAAAGCCAGGAGAGCGGGGGCTTTCCTGACTTCCTCAGCCAGGCCATTCCACAATGCGGGGCCCACAACGGAGAAGGCCCTGTACGGGCAGTGGTTGATTTTGCCCCTTTGCAGGTTGACACCTGCTTTGATGAGCCAAGCTGTCATGGCAGAGCATAGGGGGAGAGGCGGTCTCACAGATATGAGGGTCCAAGGCCCTAAAAGTCACTTTGACCCCCTTTCTGTTACCGGTTATCAGTTGCTGAAACCGATTTGAAGTTTCCAACTATAGAGCGCTGTTACCTATGGTGCTAACCGAAGCAATGTTTTGAAGGCGTTTTTTGACAAACAGGAAGAATCATCGCCTTCCCTCCTTTCCAGACAGAAGGCAGGGGGGGAACCATTACTTACGGCCCTCAGC
>NW_015196842.1:0-776 GCF_001447785.1 Gekko japonicus | reverse complement strand
TATGAGGAAAGCCTGAAGGAGCTGGGCATTTATAGCCTAGAGAGGAGACGACTGAACAGTGATATGATAACCATCTTCAAGTACTTGAAGGGCTGTCATAGAGGATGGTACGCTGTTGTTTTGTATTGCCCCCGAAGGTCAGATCAGAACCAAATGGTTGAAATTAAAGAGTTTTCCACTAAACATTAGGAAGAACTTCCTGACAGAGGAGTTCTTCAGTGGAACAGGCTTCCTCAGGAAGGGGTGGGCTCTCTCCTTCTTTGGAGGTTTTTAAACAGAGGCTAGATGGCCATCTGGCAGCAATGCAGATTCTGTGACCTTAGGCAGATCATGAGAGGGAGGGCAGGAAGGGTTGCCTCAGTGGTTACTTCTTGTGGTCCTTTCTTACATGCGCAGGGAAATGCTGATTGGCACTTTGGGGTCAGGAAGCATTTTTCACCAGGCCAGTTTGGCCAGAGATCCTGGAGATTTTTGTCTTCTGGACATGGAACAGGAGTCACGAGGGTGTCCGTGGGGGAGAGGTATTTGTGAGCTTCCTGCATGGTGCAGGGGGTTGGACTAGGTTACCCTGGAGGCCCCTTCCAACTCTTAGGATTGTATGATTAGAAGCCTTACATCCCATGAAAGAACTCATGCAGGGGAAAACTGATACAAATTCCTGAAGTGTGGGAAAAGCTTCAGTCAGAGTTTCAATCATGCTTCTCTTCAAAGAATTAATGCAGGGGAGAAAGCATACAAATGGGAAAAGGGAAAAGCTTCAGAAAGAGTGGACACCT
>NW_015196841.1:0-794 GCF_001447785.1 Gekko japonicus | reverse complement strand
AGCGTTTCTTCTTTCTCTTTGCTACACTCCTGCTGGGAGTCCCGTTTCTTTGCTCAAAAACAAGTCCAGCTTGCCACCTACTGGTGCATAACGCTACAGAGCTAGAACTTCTGGCTGCCAAACAATCTTAGGATCTCCTGGCTGTTCTACACACAATGTCATAATTAATTAATTGCAGGCCTCAGTTCCTGCCGGAGTGCACTGGAGCACCACTCTGCCAGTCAGGAGCCCAGAGGGTGGGCACATAAGCCCCATCCCCTGCTCCCACCAGCCATCAGTTTGGACACGGTGGGGGGGAATGTTCCCCACCTCCCTGAGCCCAGGGGTGGTGTTATTCACAGCTGTTCAGCTGGTTGCTTCGGCACAGGGTCTCCTAACAGTGCAAAGCTCAATTGGCTTTTCGTGCATGTGCATTTTCATGCATCTGGATGGAGTTCTCTTTCCCCCAGTCTTTGCTGCACTGCTCATTGAGCAACTGTTAAAACGGTTAAATCAGTAAATCAGTCATAAATAGACACGGTGCTTAAATCCTTCCAGTCAGTGTGTGTCTAAGTAGACCTTAGCAATGTTAATGGCTTCCACTCTGAAAACATTCGTGTGAAATTTGCAGTGGCCCTAACGTACAGTGTTTTTGAACGTTCTGCTGAACTGAGTTGTTCATATACTATACCTCTCGCTGGTCGCAGCATTTCTTCACTGTTATCCGCAATCACATGAATATGACCAGTCGACCCTTACACAGAACAACCACAGCTGAGGAAACTAAGCATGTGAATCCCTGGCTAAGTCATGTC
>NW_015196840.1:0-812 GCF_001447785.1 Gekko japonicus | reverse complement strand
CTCCCCACTGGGGACTCAAAGCAGCTGGCCTGCATTTTATCCTCACGACACCCCTATGAGGTAGGCAAGGCTGAGAAAGAGTGACTGGCCCAGGGTCACCCAGCAAGCTTCCATGGCAGGAGGGGGGGATCCGATCCCAGATCCTAGTCACATGATCTAACCACCACACTGTGTAACGACCCCTTCAGTCGAAGCTGGTTCCTATGGCCACAGGCCACCCCCTGCCCCAAATTTTGCACCAATCTTGCAGCAGGAGGGATGGCAAAGCCGTGCAGCTGAGGTCGCCCAAAGACGGGATTTGGTTTTGTGTGGCGTTTCAGTTTATGGACCACCCTCGACCCTCCATGTGCCAAGTGCATCAGCAAAATGATGTGGAGGCACATCTCTGTCCCACGGAGCTTTACCATTTAAGTGGCAGATAGGAGGAGGGGTGAGACCCCCAGGGGTGGAGCAAAAAGGAATGTGGACCCAGCACAGGCAAGGGGGAAAGGGAGTTTTCAAGGGGGTGGGAAATGGCCGTGCTTAAGAGCATAAGAGAAGCCAGTGTTGGATCAGGCCAGTGGCCCATCCAGCCCAACACTCTGTTGTCACACAGTGGCCAGAAATACCAGGGGCCCATCAGGAGGTCCAGCAGTGGGGCCAGGACACCAGAAGCCCTCCCACTGGCTTCCCACCCACCCCCAAGCACCAAGAAGTCAGAGCATCCCTTGCCCCAGACCGAGAGTTCCCATCTAGTTTGGTGTCGTGGTTAAGTGCGAGGACTCTAATCTGGGAGAGCCAGCCTTGATCCCCCACTCCTCCTCCACTTGCAC
>NW_015196839.1:0-786 GCF_001447785.1 Gekko japonicus | reverse complement strand
AATAATTTTAAGAACCACTGTTTAAGATAACTTTGCGAATTCTGCTGGCACCTGCAAAAAACCTTGCACAAGAAGCTTTAATTTGTGGATTCACGCTTGTAAGGAACTTCCTAGTAATCTCAGAAGTAGGGCAGTCCAGTGACTTTCTAAGGAATGGAAGGATTAACCTCGCATGAATTTCTTCGTAGAAACCACACTGAAACAAGACATGTTCAATAGATTCAACCATACCAGCTCTGCAGGGGCAAACCCTCTCAAACATAGGAGTCTTTCTATATCTCCCCCCGACCTCTGCAGAGAGGAGTGCTCTCCAAAAAGCTAGGGAGAAAGCCCTGTGATGGACTGGTATCTTCACTGATGATAAATAAGCAGCTGGTGCTACAACATATCTAGTATTCTCTGGTGCCAAAAAAATTGGAGCACTATTAATAATCTGGCACTCAATGTCAAACACCTGTTGTTTTACCAGAGCTTTCGCCTGGTCCAGTCCCATTACCAGGAGGTATGAACTGATCTTTTACATCATTAGCTACATATCATCTAAAGGTTGGTTGATTTAAGCATGCATATCACTTCCATAAGTGACTGCATCATCACAGATAAAACACCTGGGACAAAATTGTAATCTCATATGCTATTATTTCAAGCAGAACGTTTAAGAGTACATTTTGCACGCTTCTGATGGGGTAAACTATTACCTGTGTACCTGTGTAAATTCATAGCACAATTCATTAGTGAGTATTTAAGCAGCCAGAGGACTTGCTTGGTTTTGCTGTTTGTCAGAGA
>NW_015196838.1:0-784 GCF_001447785.1 Gekko japonicus | reverse complement strand
AATATCTAGCAAGACAATACACTGCTGTTGAATCCAGTTGTGAGTTTTCTCCTGGGCTGCTTCTTTGTGGGTGGGGTGCAAAAATACCACAGCAAGAGAAAGAGATGAATGGGAACGGCATCCAGATGCCCTGTTCTGATGTTGCTTTTTCGGCTGTCATGCTTGTGCATTGCCAACCCGTCCCCACCCCCAGCAGCCTGCTCCTCCCCTGAAAGGGCTTTCTTTCTTTTTCTCAGCTGCGCTGTAGCATTACAGCACAACTCAGTAAGGAAATGGAAAAGCCCTCCAAATGGCTGGAAACAGGAGGACAGATACAGAGTTTAGCTCTGCTGTTGTATCTCTTTTTTTGAATAATACTAATAATACTTAGTATTTATATAGCGCTTTCCCAAAGTGTTCAAAGCGCTTCACAATACAGTATTTCAGCTATCCTTACAACAACCCTGTAAGGTAGGCCAGTACTTACCCCCATATCACAAATGAGGGACCCCCGGAGGCTGAGGAGTCAGTGGCTCACCAAAGGCCGACCAGCAAATTCATGGCTGTGCCAAGATTTAAACTGGGGGGGGGGCTTGGGCTCATAGCTCACATACTGTGCCAGAGCACAAACTCATGGGAGTTATAGAAAAATGCTCCAAGGAGCAATCTTAGCATCAGTCGGGTTCTCTTGGCACTTCCAGGAATGGTTGGCTGAAGTTTAATTCACTTACAGCCCACCTTTCTCCCGAACGAGGACCCAAAATGGCTCACATCATTCTTGCCTCCATTTTATCCTCTCAACAAC
>NW_015196837.1:0-834 GCF_001447785.1 Gekko japonicus | reverse complement strand
CCTGGGCCATCCAGGTCAGGCATCCGTGGAAATTAGACACCAACAATCCATGCTTTTCTATCACCACGTCCTACATAATGCTTGTAAGACCTGTTCATGTTGTGCCTGTGACATGCAGACATTTCAAAAAAATTCTCCTTGACGGTCGCTGGTTTGCTATTAGGCGAGTGTGTATGATGAGAGGGGGCAAATTTGCCTGCCTTTGTGAGAGCGGAGCAGAATCTTCACTTTCTCAAGTAATCCATCACCATAAAGTAGTGAAGTTGACATTCTCCCCTTTACCCTGGTGGGAATTTTGCAACTGTGAGAAAAGAAATAGTGTGGTTTCAGAGGATAGTCGGGCCTCTGCATCTACCCTACCTTGCCCGCAGCTGCTGACACCGGCACCGTTTCTTGTTTGGGGTAGTGGTCAGGAGAGTGGACTCTCATCTCGGAGAACCAGGTTTGATTCCCCACTCCTCCACGTGCAGCTGCTGGGGTGACCTTGGGTCAGTTACAAGTTCTTTCAGAGCTGTTGTCTCAAGGGCAGTTCTCAGGAGAGCTCTCTCAGCCCCACCTACCTCACAGGGTGTCTGTTGTGGGGAGGGGAAGGGGATTGTAAGCCACTCTGAGACTCCTCCTGGTAGTGAAGGGTGGGTTATAAATCCAATTTCTTCTTCTTGGTCTCTCTCAGCCTAGCTCTTGTGCTTCAACACACCAACCTTCACTCCCATCCCAGAAATCAGGTCAGAATTCAAGATGCGAGGCTGCTGTTTCTCCTAGGCGGATTCTCACCAAACTATTTATACTCTTTATTCCCAGGTGGCTGTTGGTTTTCAGCTGCTTTCTTGTCTC
>NW_015196836.1:0-799 GCF_001447785.1 Gekko japonicus | reverse complement strand
TTAAAATCAAAACATGCTTAAAACATGCATGTTTTTGTTTATTGAACAGTGTCTGGTAACTGACACCTCTTTGCTCTGAATTATTGCATCAAAATGTCTGTGCTGTAGCAATCTTGAGCATGCTCTTCAGGTGTGTGTCTGTAAGCTGCAAACCTACGATGACGCAGCAGCAGAACTGGAAGAAGAAGCAGAAGACAACCAGTTCCACTGAGGGCCTGATAGAAGCCCTCCGGGGGCCTGATCCGGCCCACCAGGCCGCATGTTTGACACCCCTGGTGTTACTTCTCATTGTATTTGGCAGATTGCAGCCACTCTGTACAACAAAATTTTCCTCAAGTGAACACTCTCCCAAAAAATAAATAAATTGCAGGTTACCTGTAAAGGTAAAGAAGAGCACGTTTTGCAATCCCGCTCTCTGCATTTTGACATGATGGCACTCGGACTTCTGTAATGCAATCTCACAGGATAGCCCGACGACCAGCTTGCTCAGGATCTGAAGCAACTTCTTCTCAAAGGATGTATTGTAGATACTGTTGCAGGGAGCTGCGTGATAGCGGACTATAAACTCATAGTGGAAGTTGGGATCGGCATAAGCTGCAGAAGAATGACATAAGATTAATGTCCTTTTCTTTTTCAACCATCAAAAAAAGGTGAAATATAAAGTTGCTGATCAATCAGTACAGTTACTCTACATTCTCTTTCCTTCTGAGAGACTTATTTGCACAGAGGAACTGAATATACATTCTTGACAAATTATAATAAAGGGTAACGGTAAAGGTTTCCCCTGCTCAAAAGCCAG
>NW_015196835.1:0-787 GCF_001447785.1 Gekko japonicus | reverse complement strand
GAGAGCAAAAATCTCCTTGCTGGCTAACAATGCCAAGAGCCAGTGTATTGTACTGGTCACTTTGAAATATTCTTCATATCTATTTTGCTTTCCCGATCAAATTTGGCCACCCAATCAAACTTTTCCTCAGTCAGTCAGAGTTCATTCACTCCATCTTCTTCAATCAAATCAAATGTGCTACATTTTTACTGCCCCCCCATTTCTTTCCACTTTTTTGATATGGGGCAGGGGTGTTTTTAACAATATAAACGTAACAAATCCTTACCCTGCTACTACTTACGTATTTAGCTTTTATTTTATTGGCATATATCAAGTTATCCATACAGACAATAAGCAAATATAGAGGTAAGAAGGGTAATTACCCTGCTACTATTATTAACACAGCTTAATTATAATGACTGTAGTGGATGAAAGGGGACTTTTATTGCACACTATGACATTCCAGTTGTCAAAGGCCATTATAGCTTGCATTTTGGCACTCAGAAGCGATCTCCCATCAGAATAGTTGAATATAGCAATATAGGGATATTGCATAGTCAGTGGAATGTTTCCCAGTCCAGCAAACCGTAATTAATACTCAGAATAGGTGGCATGAGGCATGTGGTGATTCCTTGTTACTCAGATTCTTAGTTAATAACCCAGTTGTTCCATTAGCTTCAGAGCTATCCATGTCCTCCATGGCTCCTTCTGATTTCCTTGAGGCTGCCTTTGTTTGCGTTATTATATCAATTCTTGTTTTCCTATGGAGTGCTTTGCCGGGTTTTATTTAGACCTTGGACTAGCAATT
>NW_015196834.1:0-854 GCF_001447785.1 Gekko japonicus | reverse complement strand
AAAAGATTGTATGATACGTTTGGTAGTTGATGGATTTAAATTCATTGTTATGACCCCACTTTTCTTTTTGTTGTTGTTCAGTCGCACAGTCGAGTCCGACTCTTCGCGACCCCATGGACCAGCTCCCGCCAGGCCTTCCGGTCTTCCGCCGTCCTCTGGAGTTTGCTCAATTTCATGTTCGTTGCATCTATGACACTGTTTAACCATCTCATCCTTTGCCGTCCCCGTCTTCTTTGACCTTCAATCTTTCCCAGCATCAGGGTCTTCTCCAGGGAGTGTTCCTTTCTCATTGGGTGGCCAAAGTCTTTCAGCTTCAGTTTCATTATCTGGCCTTCCAGGGAACAGTCAGGGTTGATTTCTTGTAGGATTGACTGATTTGATCTCCTGGCAGTCCAAGGGACTCTCAAGAGTCTTCTCCAGCACCATAGTTCAAAAGAATCTATTCTTCGGCGCTCTGCCTTCCTTATAGTCCAACTCTCGCAGCCATATATGACTACTGGGAATACCATTGCTTTGACCATGAGGACTTTTTTTGGCAGGGTGATGTCTCTACTTTTTATCATGCTGTTTAGGTTTTCTAACGTAACATAATAGAGAAGTATTTTTGTATGACGTTTCGTGCATCTTATATGTTCAATATCTTATATCTTGTTTTGTATATATGTTGTAATAAATGCAATAAATATAATTTGGGGGGGAAAGAAGAAACTGCTAAAGCCAACGAGCTTGGGAGGGAGGGGGGAGGCAGCCGCACATTCCCACACCTCCTTCTGTCGAAGTCCCAAGTTCGGCAACAAGCTTGAACCACAAAGGGAGCTCTGACATTGCTTCCATGCACCGCAAGCGATCTTCGG
>NW_015196833.1:0-791 GCF_001447785.1 Gekko japonicus | reverse complement strand
CACCCATACCAACCTCTCCATAACCAATGTTGGTGCTTCTGAAGGCCAGACACATTTCCTCCAGCATGAGGAGGGAAATGCTCCCTTAAGTACTCTCCCATAACTCTCCTCCAATTTGATGGCAAGTCTCCAGCCCTGCCAATCCTGTTCCATGCTTCATTTGAACAGGAAAAGGGAACTGGACGACCAGGTCCTCTCTTCAGAATCTTAGGCTGAGATCACATGCACAATTAGCCCCAACATAGGCACAAATGCTGGGCAGATGTAAAGGGTGTGATCAGACACAAACATCTGGGAAGCGCCCCGCACCCCGCTCCGCTGCAGAGGCGGAGTAAAAAGTCACCAGGGGAAATCCAGTAGTAAACAGGTTGCGACGGGCCATGGATGGACTTTCTCATCGGGATGGTCTGATCAGGCCATCCCAACTCCATGCCATTGTTTTTTCCCCTCCCTTCTCAGTATGCGCATCATCGCAAACTCCATAGGGAGCCCTCAGTGTGGAGATGCAATTAATCGATTCCTCGTTTAAGCTCATTGGAAACAAACAGCAAAAAACCAAAAAAAAAAACCCCTCACCTGGGGTTACATCTGATCACGCATTGGCGGGCTGAGCCTGCAGCTTCCAAGGACTGTGTGATAACGCAACTTCGGGTCAAATTTCTCTGGAGGAAATAGCCTTGCTCCCCCCTGCTTTATCTCAGGCATGTGACCACACCCTTAGGCAGCAAAAGGTCATTCCCAACACCTGCTTATAACCCAAAAGGCCTACCTGTGCGTGACCCGCTGGTGCA
>NW_015196832.1:0-802 GCF_001447785.1 Gekko japonicus | reverse complement strand
TATTGCTTTCCTGCTTCTTCCAAACACTCAGTTTCGAACAGCCCCCGGCCCTTGCGGCAGTGGGGCTGGTGAGGCGTTTTTGCCGCCCAGCTGGTGAGGTGGACGTGGAGTTGCAGCAATGTGCCGCATACAAGTTCCCGAAGGGGGGCGGGGCTGAGGAGCTTTTAAATCGGCCCCCACCCTCTGTGGCCGCAGTTCCGCAGCAACGTTTGGCCCACCCTCCCACTCTGTTTGTAGTTCAGGCTTTGGCTGGTCACCCAGTTTCAGGAGCTGAGTAGGAATTTTTCACCCTTTCCTGAACCTTGGAGGGGATGTTTTTGCCTACCCTGTACTGGAGCAGTGGTGCACGGTTGTTGTTAGGGTGGAGCTGTGTTAGTTAGGTTGGTCACTTATTGGTTGGGCAGGGTTTTTATGCTGAGACAGGTTGCAGTCTGGTGAGCACCAGCTGACACTCCTTTTTGGGGGATGAAGGGGTCGAGTGAGTACAGTCTTTGTGCCTGGCGGCACAGAGTGGGGAAAGCAGACTGCCTTTAAGACAGCCCTGATTGGTCCTCTCTTTGGGCCATGTGGCCTGGGGGTTGGGCCTATCAGGCTGTCCTACAACAGCTAGTCGGCTGGGCGGGAGCTGTGGCAGTTGGCTCTCGCTTGGGGCAGGACAAGGGATGGGTTGTTCGACCTCTGGCCTTGTCCATACCACAAAAAGTATTGCCCTTGCCGTTAGTCCCAGTTTAAGTTGATTGTTAATAAAGTGGCCCTATATATTTAACCCAACACTTGTGTCCGTCTCTTTATTCCGGCTTGG
>NW_015196831.1:0-773 GCF_001447785.1 Gekko japonicus | reverse complement strand
GAACCCCTCTCTCCCGCAAACAGAGATTCTTAGCGAAGAAAAAAGGGGGGGGGAATGGAATTTGAGAAAAGAAATGGTTCCTTTTGGTGCATTGTGAGAAAAGGATGGAAGATTTTCGTTTTTAAAAGCGTTGTATGAACTTTAATAAAAGTAAACAATAAAACAAGATGTCGGAGCTGGATTGTAAAACTAGCGAACAAGAAAGGAGGAGCTTCCGGTGGAGGCGTTTTATCTTCTGTTATGCCGGCTGTTTAATAACCAGATTGTGAATGACTGTGACCTTGGCTGGGAACTGTGAGAAATGAATGGAACTGTGACAAGCGAGAAAGTGCCCTCAGTAGCGCTTTAAAAGTCATAGTTGTGGAGAAAAGGTCCAGCTAAGAGAATGGAGCGTTTAAAATCGAAAGATAGAAAAAGGATAAATACATTCTCAAAGCCAGAGACCTTTTGAAGAGGCACGACAGAGCAAGGATTGCAGCATTTGCAGTTTGCAAGCAGAGAGTGGAAACAGCGACCCGGAGGAGGAGTCGAGAAGCCGGAAAACAACAAGCGGAGGAAGTTCCTTTCCTGAATATGGAGTTTAAAAGAAACCAACCCGTTGAAGATTGATTCAAAAGCATTTAAAAGACTTTACTAGCAAAGCACCATTGGGACATTACTAACATATTAACATAGACAATGTGTATAACTGGAGTAAAGAAAGAAGTTCGACAACACACTGAAGAAGCCAAAGAAGAATTTTTTTTTTAATACTACTAACAGATTAATATACT
>NW_015196830.1:0-791 GCF_001447785.1 Gekko japonicus | reverse complement strand
GAGGGATTGCCTCTTCAACCAGCTCAATGTCGGAGAATTAAGGCTTCCCTCTGCCCCGAAGGTCCTACCAATGCGTGGCCGTATGGCAAAAGAGTCGCTGACCGGGACAAGCGCGTGAAGATCGGGCGATTTACACGAACCTTAGATGGGTTGTAAGACCAACAATGGACTGTGAGTTGAGTTGAATGCAAAACACCAAAGTTTGGCAAGAAATCCCCTGTTTCAAGTGAGCGTGGGGGGGAAACTCCCTGTTCCGAAATCCAAACGGAGCATTTTAAAAAGAGGACGTGGGATGTAAAAGCCATAGAACTGATTTAAGAAACACACAAAAGTGCAGCAAAGCATTTTAGTGGAAAACAGAGACTTTGGCAAACTTTCTTTAAAGTAAACAATCCTCAAAAATGGCAGGGCGGAGAGGCGATAAAGAGAAACCATCACAGCTAAAGCCTCCTTCTGGAAGTAGAAGCCCACGACTGGAAGTTACCAGTGAGCTTTCACAGCTATTAGCTGACTCTTTTCACCCTCTGCTGGACCAGATGACTACCATCAATCAGCAACTGACCACTTTGAACCAGAACTTTGCTGCACAACAACGGGAAATAAACAAAACTAAAAAATTATCAGAGCAAACAGCAGAAACACTGAAGGAAGTTAATGCCAAATCCAAAAAGGTGAAGAAGCGTGTACAGGAGTTGGAAAAGAAAAGAATTTCTGATGAATCTCAGCTGTTACAATTACAAATGCAGAAAGCAAGCTTTATCTTGAGATTCCAGGGGGTTCCTGAGACAAAA
>NW_015196829.1:0-911 GCF_001447785.1 Gekko japonicus | reverse complement strand
AAAAGTGCCTCACCCTTATTCTCCCCCCCCCCATACCCTTTTTCCCCTGTATGGTATTTAAAAAAAACTGAAATAAAAAAAATATTTTTAAAAAAGAAGATACTTGGGGCATACCCTGAGAACCCGATTGGTCTCCGAGGGTCTCCTGGAGTTGAACCTCGCAGTTCAACTAGTGGTTCAACTGTCCATTAAGTCCGTGAGATCTGTGGGTGCAGATCTGGGGCACTGTTTAGAGAAGAAGAAGAGAAGAAGAAGAGATTGGATTTGTACTCCACCTTTTACTACCCAAAGGAGTCTCAGAGTGGCTTACAAACTCCTTTCCCTTCCCCTCCCCACAACAGACACCCTGGGAGGGAGGCGGGGCTGAGAGAGCTCTTTCGAGGACTGCTCTTGAGAGAACAGCTCTAACAGAACTATGGCTTGCCCACGGTCATCCAGCCAGGTGCAAGTAGAGGAGTGGGGAATCAAACCCGGTTCTCTCAGATTAGAGAAGAAGAAGAAGAGATTGGATTTATACCCCATCCTTCACTACCGGAAGGCGCCTCAGAGCAGCTCACAAACTCCTTTCCCTTCCCCTCCCCACAGCAGACACCCTGTGAGGTGGGTGGGGCTGAGAGAGCTCTGACACAAACTGCTCTTTTTCAAGGACAGCTGTGCCAGAGCTTGTGACTGACCCAAGGTCACACCAGCAGGTGCCCACCAGGAGGTGCAGGGGGAGGAGTGGGGAATCAAGACAGTTGCCCAAGAACAGAAAATTCTCTCCTGGTAGCCGGCTGAGGGGAAATGGCCTTTAGGTCATCTGTGTTGGGCCTGTTCGGGCCCACTCGGTTTGGGGGCCGGGAAGACCAGGCGGCACCGAGCACGGGGTTCGCAGCTCTGTGGGCAAAGGCCTCTTGGAAACCCTCCTGAGT
>NW_015196828.1:0-787 GCF_001447785.1 Gekko japonicus | reverse complement strand
CTAACAAGCCGGCGTCCACCTGTGGCCTTAAGAGAAATAATTGTTACGGCGAGCTATAAAGCCATGCGCATCTACAAGCATACACAACCAGACGCAAGCGCACACACACTCACAGAATGAAAACAAACATTTGGCAGCTTGCTGACACATTGTTACAATCTCTCATCAATGGAACAGGACGAAACTCACTCTGAACCAAAATAATTTCAACTATGCCAGATTTCCACAGATCAACTGGAAGCCCTGTGTGCTGGACTGAGTGAAGGCTTTTGAATAAGTCATGGATGAAGTAATTCTACTTTGTAAAAGAGAAACTTACTAAATGATTCTGTCTTTGATAAAAGAGGACTGAAATGGAGTGGCCAAAATCACTGCCTTCTCAATGGATTTAAACTACTTACAAATCACAGCCGCCTTAAAGGATTTAGACTACTGTTGTCTTGAATGATTTTTCCTGAGAAATAGACTGTGGAAAGCATTGTACACCTTATCTCACTAATAAGAGTTACTAATTGGTAGCAATCTCCTAGATAATAAATTACTGCTTATCACCAAACCATTTAGACAGTGATTGTGTAGTTGAAATTATTTTGGCTTACAGCGAGTTGTGTCCTGTTCCTTTGATGAGAGATTGTAACGATGAAGAGAGATATTGGCATGTAGATTATGTAACTTTGAATTGTTGCTCTCTTTACGAAAGTTTATACACGATATTTATATAAAGAAGCAATTTGATTACTATTTAGTAAGTGTTCACAGTTGTGTATTTTTGTAACGTCCTGGAAAA
>NW_015196827.1:0-797 GCF_001447785.1 Gekko japonicus | reverse complement strand
ATGAATGAATTACCTCCAAAGCGTCCTATTGCTAGCAACCTTGCTCAGGTCTTGGAGAAGGAGGGCCCTTGTGGCTTCCTTGATGGAGTCCATCCATCTCAGGTTGGGTCTTCCTTCTGCCTTCCACTTTTCCTAGCATGATTGTCTTTTCCAGTGTCGCTTCTCTCCTCATACTGTGCCCAAAGTACGATAGCCTCTGTTTAGTCATTGTAGCTTCTAGGGAGCGTTCAGGCTTGACTTGTTCTGGAACCCACCGATTTGTCTTTTTGGCGGTCCACGGTACCCATGAAACTCTCCTCCCACAGGCACATTTCAAATTAAATATGTGTATTCCACTTTGCCAATAAGGATTTAGCCACCAGGTCAGGTAGGACGCCTCCTGTAAGTGCTGCAGGGCTTGACCTCTAGGACAGTAATTTGCAACTCAATGCATTACAAGACCTATTTACTACACTGTAGATTAGTCTGAAAAGACTGAATAATGGTCAATAGCCTTGTGTCTACAGCCATTGTCAACAGCTCTTGATAAACAAACTTCCAAATGGGGGGGGGGCCCTCACAAGGCCTTTCAGAGGGAAATCAGAGAGGAAAACAACATGGTCATGAAGGAACCCTAGGGGAAATAATTGCAGCGAGAAGTTTGCCACCTGTGGGTGGGCAGTTATCCCAAAGTGTGAATTCTCTGACCTCTAACTGCCATAAAAGCAACCTCTCCCATCATCTTTAAATGTGCCTCCAGGGGCCTGTTACGTTGATATAGATACCAGTGATTCTCGACTTTTATAGCCATCAGCCTC
>NW_015196826.1:0-884 GCF_001447785.1 Gekko japonicus | reverse complement strand
ATGCTGCGTGCACTTTCTTTGATTCACCTTCTGCGTAGATTTATGGTGATTCAGGGGTGACTTTGTAGTCAGTACGGCGTATTTGAATGTGGGGATGAAACTAGCAAAGGTGCTGGGAAGCAGTGTTCCCTCTAAGCTGAGTTAGTGTGAGCTAGCTCACAGTTTTTTAGCCTCCGGCTCACACATTTTTGTCTTAGGCAGGGCTATTTTTGGGCAGGAACGCACAGGAACGGAGTTCCGGCTGGATCCCAAGTTGGCCACACCCAGCAGGAACTCATTAGCATAACAAGCCACACCCAACAGCAGAAACTCATTAGGATTGGCTACATTAGGGGTGTGTGGCCTAACATGCAAAGGAGCCCTGGGTTTTGATAACAAACAAGGTAAACAGAATAACAAGCCAAAGGTGGGTGTGGCTGGATGAGCACCCTTCTGGTAACATGGGGGTGCGGCCTAATGTGCTAATGAGCTGTGCTGTCAGGGGTGTGGACCAATATGCTAATGATTTCCTGCTGTTGGGTGTGGCCTATTATGCTAATGAGTTCCTGCTGGGCTTTTTCTACAAAAAAAGCCCTGGTCTTAGGTCAGGAAGGAGGGCTCCAGAGCAAACGAATTGATGCGGTAGCCCAATCGCCCGCTCACAATTTTAATGCCAGGAGCTCACGTTTTTGCTCACAAGACTCCACAGCTTAGAGGAAGCATTGCTGGGAAGATCCATAACTGTGAGTTTTGATCAGCAAAATTGCCCGGGAGGAGAGAGAGCGAAATCGCACCCCCGCACAGCAAAGCTGGGAGACACTGCTCCTCTTTGATGTTCAGCCTGATATCAATCTTACCTCCTAACGCTTCTCTGTATTTATTAATGTATACTGCATTTCTCATGT
>NW_015196825.1:0-800 GCF_001447785.1 Gekko japonicus | reverse complement strand
TTGGAGAACCTTGGAAGAATTTGCACTCCCGTCTCAAAGGGGTAAATGCAACCCCGGGGGAGGGGGGAACACCTCTTGGCAAACGGCACTTTGAAATCAGGTTTTAAAACCGGTGAGAGAGTTGAATGGGATGTTCGGAGAAATATATGTAATAAGCGTTTCCTTGGAACTCACGCAGGTCCACTGAAACTTTTCTCAACTTTTGTTAGGGGAAAAGAATCACTGTTTATTCCTTAGGGGGATATTGCATTTATGAGATAAAACAGGGTTATTCAGTTACACGTGTGAAGAAACGCGTGGCTAAATGGAGGCCCGCACAACAGTGGTATCAAATTTCTGGTGCTCCCATAAAATATCGTTCAAATCTTCCACCTCTCAGAAATACAACACAGAGCTCCGGATGGAGGGGGGTCCATCGCTAGTGTGGGGTGTGTGTTGTGTGACGGCAAACATACACAGGGCTGTTGTGTGGTGTAATCTGAGATCCACTGCCTGGATCAGTGCAATGGTGACGTCTGGGCTAGACTACCATAATGCACTGTATATTGGTCTCACCTGAAAAGGAACAGGAAGACTAAGGTGGGTGCGGAACACACAATGGCTCAGCTATATACAGGAGGTAACGGGAGGATACATATCATGCCCATTGTGCACTCACTCCACTGGATACCGATCACCAGGCGGAATTTAAGGTATTGGCGATCACATACAAAGCCCTTCATGGCCTTGGTGTCTCATGTCTGTGAGACTGCCTTTCCCCTTATGCTTCACGGCAAGAAGAAGAAGAGGAGATTGGATTT
>NW_015196824.1:0-794 GCF_001447785.1 Gekko japonicus | reverse complement strand
AACATAAAAGTAGAGGGAACAAGCACTAAGTAAAGCAAATGACAGCAGGTAATAAATTTAATATTATTTCAATAAACATAAATGGTTTAAATAGTGCACACAAGAGAATGAGAACATTCCACCAATTACAGAAAATAAATGCTGACATAATATGCTTACAGGAAACTCATATTAAAAAGACTGATGCTAAATACTTAGAGTGCAAAAAGCTAGGTAAAGTGTTCATTGCATCGGTTGATGAAAAAAAAGAGGGGTTGTGATTTACGCAAAAGATTTTTTAGAGCCCGAATGGGTATGTGGGTCAGAAGATGGTAGAATAATGGCTATCACAATTATGAGAAATGGGGAAAAAATTCTTCTAATAAATATTTATGCACCTAATCAAAATCAAAAGGAATTTTTCCAAAGAATACAAACAATCTTGAGCCAAACAATAGTAATATTTGCATATTAGGAGACTATAATGCAGTCTTAGACCCAGTACTGGATAGAAAGAAGGCTAGGAAAAGATCCAAAATGGGAGGAGTACTACCAAAACGTTTTTTGCAAATAGTGGAGGAGCACAATTTATTAGATGTATGGAGAATAAGAAATGGGCAAAAAAGAGACTTTACATATTATTCAGCACGGCATAATACTTGGTCTAGGATTGATATGGTATGGTTGTCAGCTGAGACAATAAAGGATGTGACGGAATGTGAAATACTACCAAATACATTTGCAGCTCACAGTCCCATTCGCTTGACGCTAAAAGAAGAATATAGAAAAAATAGAAGTTCAATAAATATAAAATT
>NW_015196823.1:0-805 GCF_001447785.1 Gekko japonicus | reverse complement strand
GGGCCTCCTCCGGCCTCCCCGGGGCTGCATTGCTCCGGCGCTGGCCTGGGGAGACGGCGACAGGCATCCTCCAGCCTCCCCAGGGCCGCAGCGCTCCAGTGCGGGCCCCAGCAACGGGCCTCCTTGTGCCTCCCTAGGGCCGCAGCAGTCCTGCATAAGCCCCAGTAAGGCGCAATGGGCCTCCTCGGGCCTCCATTGGGCCACACGCTCCGGCGCGAGCCCCGGTAAGGCAATGACGGGCCTCCTCATGCCCCCATGGGGCCACAGCGCTCTGGCGCAGGTCCTGGGAAAGTGGTGACGGGCCTCCTCAGCCCTCCCTGGACCCATAGCACGGGGAGCTGAAGGCGGGGCTTCCTGCCGCCGCCATTTTGCCAGCTCCTGGGCTCCCGGAGCAGCACTCCAGCACGCTCCAGCCCCAAAAGACCCCTGCCTCTATCTTTTGATCTGGTGGGTGATAACAAACTCCCAGTCTTAAACTTCCTTTTGGGCCCACTATTTCAACCCGTAGCATTTCCAGAATCGAATCCAATTCTTTTACCCTCTCAATCTTACTGGACTGTATACCCTCTCTGACATATAGAGCCACCCCACCTCCAACCCTTCCCCCCATCCTTCCAATATAATTTATAACCAGAAATCCCACTGATTTTCTTCATCCCACCAAGTTTCTGAAATACCCACAGTGCCTATTCCCACCCCCAACACCAAGCATTCCAATTCCTCGATTTTACCTTGGACACTTCTAGCATTTGGGTATAAACACCTACAGTTTCCCATTCCTCCTGCTGCCTCGAGACCTTGCCAG
>NW_015196822.1:0-811 GCF_001447785.1 Gekko japonicus | reverse complement strand
CTCTGCCTTGCTTTCTGACCATGCCCCTGCCTGGCTCCTTGCCTTATGCTCGGCTGTGTCAGAGTGATCCGGCTGGGTCCCAACCACCTCCCTGCCGTGGCTTTTCTCGCATGGTTCCGGCCACTGGGGCAGGGTCGAGTCGGGACCGGGTGCTGGCTCCTGACACGATTTGTTCACAGATGTGCTCAGATAACTTGGGAATTACGATGGAGATATTGCCTACTATTTTCAAGATGGGAGGGAATGAAGCCGCTAACTGTTCCAATATCTCTGTTAACCCTTCCAAGTGCAGTGATCAAGATTTTAAAAAAGGATGAAAGGACAATGTCATCATATGCTGAACTATGGTACTGGGACACCAGTCCTAGCTACCCCCAATTCTCCACACAGCAGGAGGGCAAAATCTGAAAGGCTCCCTTCCTCTATCCTAGTTTCCTTCATTAGCATTTGATATGGTGAGACCCACTTTCACCACAACCAGGACCATGGCTTGTTCCTTTTCCTGAACCACAGGGAATTTTAAAGCAGCTCAGTACTCAGAGGAGGAAAGGGCTGATCTCCATTCATTAGCCATCTATCTATCTATCTCCATTTTCGAGTGGCAACATTCCATGCGCTCCCTAATCAGTTGGCTGCCTGATCTGCCACTTGGAAGATCTGCCAATCCCCTGGCTGCATTGCCTCACTGCATTGCCTCAGTCCCACCCACAGAGCCGGTGGCCAGCGTCTCGGCCTCAGTAGTCTAGAGGGAGACGACGAAGGGGATGGATGCGCCGGTGGGCGGAGGCTAAGGAGGCCGACTGGGAGAAAG
>NW_015196821.1:0-808 GCF_001447785.1 Gekko japonicus | reverse complement strand
GGAGCTAAGGGCCGAAACAGATTTCCATTAATCTGCACAATTCCATTTCAGATGGAGTTGCACAGAAACAGGAGAAGGGATGAAACCCTTAAACCCACTCCAGTTTTGCTGATTAAAACCAAGCCGATGTTTAATCTCTTTTAATTGTTCTTGAGGGCCCTGATTGGGTGGAAAGGTGGCATAAGAGTGTTTTAAAGAAATAAGTGATGTGCATCATACAACAAAATACCATCGACCGTATCAAAATGCTGCTGTATATCAAAATAATTTCCAAAAACTAGCTTGGTGTAATTGTTAGAGCATTAGGGTAGCATCTGGGAGACCCAGGTTCTAATCCCTATTCTGCTATAGAAGCTTGCCGGGTGAACTTGGGCCAGTCTCTTTCTCTCAGCCTCCTGTCCCTCATAGTGTTGTTGTTGTGAAGATAAAATGGACGAGGGGAGAAGAATGTTACAATCTGCTTTGTGTTCCCATTGGGAGGGGAAGTGGAGTATAAGTTCTTCCTCTTTTTTTGCTGTCAAGTTGGATCTTACTTGTGGCTACTGTAGGGTTTTCAAGGCAAGGGACATTCAGAGGTCGTTTGCCGTTGACTCCCTCTGTTTAGCAGCCCTGGCCTTCCTTGGTGGTCTCCCATGCGAGTACTAATTAGGGCCAATCCTGCTTCGCTTCAAAGATCCAATGAGATCAAGCTATCCAGATCGGGGCAAGTACATAAATGCAAGTACCTAAATGACATATAAAACCAAACATTCATGATCCAGAGCAAGCAAAGCGAAGCAAAGCAGGATTGGCCCTAATTAGTACTCGC
>NW_015196820.1:0-814 GCF_001447785.1 Gekko japonicus | reverse complement strand
CCCCAATCAATTTATTTTCAAAGCAATTGTGGAATGTACCTCCCAAGTGTGACAGGCAGTGCTGTCCACCAATAAGAAAGCTCCCCGTGGAGGTGTGCTGCAGGTTTTATGCCTCTGGCTTGCAGGAGTTCCATTCTATACACTCCAAAGTCCTAGACCTGCAGCTGTGATTTCCTCAGAACACCACACCTTGGCTTTGGCCCCACTGCTGGACCTCCTGATGGCACCTGGTATTTTTGGCCACTGTGTGACAGAGTGTTGGACTAGATGGGCCATTGGCCTGATCCAACACTGGCTTCTCTTATGTTCTTACATTACAACTTCTTACCTCCCTCCTACACTAGACCTGTCCCCTTTTGCACTTTGGACCACAAGCCAATCTGCACACAACTTGGAGGGCAGATAGAGGGGCTTACCAGGGAGGTCCTTCGCAAGTTTGTGCCTCTAGCTTATCAGGGGGCATTCAACACACTCCTGAACCTGCAGCATGGAGGGGGGGGGGGTCCTACTATCACAAATCTCATGAACCAAACCCGTTCAGTGAATGGGAAATTCTGTGAAGGTTTGTGACTTGTGTGACCTCACAAACCACAAACCAAAACAAACATCAATTTTTCCAGTTTGTGCCCATCCCTAATAGAGATAGTGTTCACTGCTGTACAGGTGACAATGTTCAAAGAAGGAAAGGTTCTAGAGACACTTACCATTGCATTCTGCCAAATAAGTACAACTGGGGTAGCAACTACAACCTCAGGGTTTTTATGAGTTAAACCTCAAACCATATAAAAAAAATATTACATATTGCATGGGGTAT
>NW_015196819.1:0-809 GCF_001447785.1 Gekko japonicus | reverse complement strand
ACAAACAGAACACCTGTCTGCCTGCGCATAGAGATGATTTCCCACTGGAGCCCTAGGCTCCATCTCAGGGGCTAACAGCACCATATGTCATTTGTGGGTGCTCCCCATATCCTCCCTAGATGACATCAACAAGATATGCTCTGAGATATCCTCATCGAAATGTAATTCCAGGTGTCACTGCAGGGGTCTGATTCAGATTAGGACCTCAGACCGCAAGGAAGGGGGTGCTTACTAGTGTTCCCTCTAAGCCGAGTCTTCGCTCAGGAAGGACGGCTCCAGAACAAACTAATTGATGCAGTCGCCAAATTGCTCGCTCACAACTTTAATGCCAGGCCCCCGTCAGAGATCCGATGTCCCAAGAAGTCAATTTGCGTTTTGTGAAATTCACATTTGGACAGTTTGGCAAACCGTTTGTGCTTGTGCAACGTGGTTAAGACCTCCCTCACCAATTTCACGTGGGAAGGCTGGTCGAGGGAGTACAGCAATATATCATCAAGGTAAACGAGCGCCCCCTTGAACAAGTGCTTGTGTAATACTTCATTGATTAAGTTCATGAAGCTCACAAAGTAGAATTTTTGCTCACAAGACTCCACAGCTTAGAGGAAGCATTGGTGCGTACCTATGTACAAGCCATAGAGTTGTCAGCTCCAGGTTGGGAAATAAGTGGAGATTTTGGGGGTGGAGCCTGAGGAGGGTGGATTATGGAGAGGGGACCAACTTCAGTGGGGGATTATGCCACTGAGTCTATCTTTCAAAGCAGCCATTTCTGGCAGGGAGCTTATCTCTGTTGCCTGGAGGTCAGCTGCAAT
>NW_015196818.1:0-828 GCF_001447785.1 Gekko japonicus | reverse complement strand
GGTTTTTTTAAAATTGTCACTAAAGAACCTCGGTCTGCCCAGCCCAATTTCCTAGCAATTTTATTGTTTTGTCTTTATCATCTTTAGGTGAGTCTATGGAATTCAGAAACAGCATATAGATGAATGAGGACATGACGGTGGTATTATTGGGAAAGACCAAACCTCCTCCATTCCTACTGGACTTCTTCTGGATGGTGCACCATGAATTACAGAACACTGCTGAGCGGATGAACAGATGGGCCCTTATAGTCTGATCCAGCCTGGTATGTCCAGTCAAACAGAGCTCAGGTAGCCAACCTGCAAAAGATGGTTGCCTCATACTTTCCAAAAGCAGTACTGGACTTGAGAGGCCAACGCCTCATTCAGTATAAAGCAGATTCCCTCCCAGATTTTCCTGGATGGGTGTGAGGACGTATGTGCAGTGTCAGAAAATAAAAAGTTCATTTGCCATCTTATATTTCCTTATATGACAAGTGTTTGCCATCTTATATTTCCTTATATGACAAGCGTTATGGCATATGAGGAAACAGGCTCAGGGTTCTAGGTTTGGGTGCAGCCCTGGATGGACAGTGCACAGGGGACCCTATCTGCCCGCCACCAAGCCCTACTCATGTCTCCCTTCCTCTTCCTCACCTGCATCATGCATGCTCTCTCAGACACCTGTGCACCCTTCTCCCACTTGCAGACCCTCTCACCACCATGCCTCCACAGCCTGCACATCCCTTTCCCAACAGCACTGGCTGGGGCATGCAGCCACCAGGAGTGCCCTCAGTCAGCACCACCCGCATGCCCTTCCCCTGTGACAGTAGGCGGCTGGGAGCACAGGTG
>NW_015196817.1:0-838 GCF_001447785.1 Gekko japonicus | reverse complement strand
GACATGCCATGTAGGGATTTGACTCCCCTGTCTCCCCTGTCCTGGTCGAGTACTCTGTATCACCAGCTCATAAATGTTTGCTTCCATCCATCCATCCATCCATCCATCCATCCATCCATCCATCCATCCATCCATCCATCCATCCATCCATTGCATTCTTATCCTGCTCTTCCTCCCAGGAACACAGGGAGGTGTACATGTATTTCCCTTCCTCCATTTTATCCTCACAACAATTCTCAGAGGTAGGTTAGGCTAAGAGACAAGGACAGGCCCAAGGTCACCAAATGATTTTCATGACATGCCATGTAGGGATTTGACTCCCCTATCTCCCCTGTCCTGGTCGAGTACTCTAATCACTACGACACACTGGGAATGGGAGTGGAATGGGGAATAAATGAATGGTGGGTTACTATAGATGAATTTAATTAATTAATTATCATATGGCAGTGTTTATAGTATAGCCAGAAGATCCTAAGATTGTTTGGCAGCCAGAAGTTCTAGCACTTTTAGCATTATGCACCACTAGGTGGTGACCTAGACTTTTTTTTTGAGGTAACAGATGTTTCAGAGGTGTTTTTTTATTGCCTGCCTCTACATTATGCCCCATGGTATCCTTGGGAGCTTGTCAATCCAAATAATATCCAGGGCTGAGCCTGCTTAGCATTTGAGATCTGATGGGATCGGGCTAGCCTGGGCTATCCAGGTCAGGGACCCACCACAAGAGATTCTCACCACAGAAAAATAATGCACAAGCACCCAGGTCCTGGCAGTTGATCTTACTCCCTCGGGAGGTACATGCAGAAAAAGACAGTTATTCTGGATACCTATTATTCACTCT
>NW_015196816.1:0-794 GCF_001447785.1 Gekko japonicus | reverse complement strand
ACCCTCTACCTATATGTACGGACTGGTGGCTTCCATTTCATTGTGTCCAAAGAAGTGCGCGTGCACAGAAAAGCTTACAGCTTGAATAAAACTTTGTTGGTCTTAAAGGTGCCATTGGACTTGAACTTTGTTCTGGAACAAAAACCCAGACTGTTTTGTCGCACTTGCTCAATACTTTATTACTATACAACAGATGGAGGCCATGCAAGTTTGTTATTGGGAGATCACCTTAAACTACACCACACTGTCTAAGTCCCTTTTAACCTTCACCGTCCTCCTTTGACACCAAATGCTCAGAATTTAGGGTTGCCAGCCTCCAGGTGGGGGCTGGAGATTTCCTGAATTTACAACTGATTTCCATACTACAGAGACCAGTTCCCCTGAAGGAAATGGCTGCTTTGGAGGGTGGATTCTATGGCGTTATATCAAGCTGGGGTCTCTGCCCTTCCCAAACTCTGTCCTCCCTACGGTGAAATTTCCCAGAAAAGCAAACCTGTACAGAAAACTCTAAAAGTAATTTCCCCCAAATCTTCTGTTTGGTTGTTTTTGTGCCTTACTCCAATGAGCCATATCCTCTACAGGATTCACATTAGTGTTCTTGAGATCTGTCACATACCTCCCAGATGGGAGCTACGCCATTCTGGGAAAACAGGTTCAGGAGCTCCTGGGTCCCTTCCACATACTCCCCCAATTTCTTACCCCCTTTCCCCCTCCTCAAGCTCCTTGTCTATTTCAACAGTATTTGCCCGTTGTCGGTTTGGCCCGAAGTTACATACCTGGAAGGTTTCTCCACA
>NW_015196815.1:0-820 GCF_001447785.1 Gekko japonicus | reverse complement strand
AATTCCGCTATTCAGACAGGGCACCTGAATGGCTTAAGAGACTTTTTGTTCTGCCTCTCTGGGTTGAGCAGTAAAAATCAAGGGAATGTGAACTTTCCAAACTTCTTAATTAGTTCCAACTTTCATAGAAAAGTTATTTTTCAATTGAAAACACATACATTTCAAGTGGGGAAGAATCAGCAGAAGTTTTCAGTTTGCTTGAGAAAATTTGTTTAAGTAGTGATAGATTATTCAAGATTTTCTGGAGCTCAGATACAGGTCTCAGACCTAGCCTTTTCCCAGAATTGCTTACATCATTTTATTTCTGTCAAGGGCAAACAGTTCTGAAGCTAATCTACTGTACAGAGCCTCTGCCAGGGGCTAAAGTCACTACACAGAGACGCTGAAACTGATATAGTGGAGCATCCTACCTGCTGAATCTCTGGTGCTCACTGTCTGGACAGCACAACTCTAGAGGCAACCAAGAACCAAGGGAAGCTCAGGGTCTGGAAGACCTCTAGCTAGTACTGGCACTCAGCAAAGCTGATTGGCCTCAAACTGCTGTGCCTGTGCCATCAACAAAAGTTCCACATAAACTTGCAGGAAAGAAGTGACATGCCCAGTCAGGAAGCAAATCAGAAAGATACAGCAATTCAATTAAGTGGACTTTTTCCAGCAGACAGAAAACATTATATATCTACAGACGATTTCAGTATCAGAAACATAGCTGAATGACATAATGACATACTAACATAACACAACACTTTCCGTGCCCTTTCAGTAAGCAGAAGAAACAGGGAGCAAAAGCCTCAGCCTGAACCAATGTTTGATTCACAGTATT
>NW_015196814.1:0-823 GCF_001447785.1 Gekko japonicus | reverse complement strand
CCCTTCAAAAGGATGTGGACAGGATGGGGCGGGCGCAGAGGAGAGCGACGGGTTTGGTCTCCACTGGGGCTAGTGTAAACGTCTGCATCACCAGACAGCGCCATCCCTGTACCGTAGGCTGGCATCCACAGCCCACCTGAGGGGTGATCCTCTCCAGGGCTACTGGGTCACTTCAAGAGCGAGGGCTGCAGCCTGTGGCGCCAAGCAGTGCCATGCCTGTGGCCCCAGGGGGACTCTGCCCTTCCTCCCAGGAGCCGAGGAGATCCCAGGCTGCCCCCAGACAAGTCTCTGAGGGGGGCCGTGCTGGCCTGCACCAGGAGCAGCCAAGAGAGACCAGCGAGGTCTACGGGGGGCCTGGCCAAGGCAGCTCTGGCACTCGGAAGCTCACCACACCCTCAGGACCCCCGTGGTCCGGGACTCGCCGCTCGCTACCCCCAGAGGCAGCCTGTCACCCGGGCAGACCGGAGGGCGAGTCTCCGTGAGGGAACTTCGTGCTTACCAGTCGATCCCTTTGTGGTAATTGGGACCATTGAAGAACTGGATCTCTTCATAGGTGGACAGGCTTGGGAAGTTACTGGTCACGGCGGGATGCATGGAGAGGAAGAAATGCACAGCTGTGGTGCCTACAAAACACATGGGCAAAAGGGCTTTACCGCACGCCGTGAAGAGGACATGGATGTCAGCGGCAGTGCTTCCCAGAGCCGCCTCTCTCCTCTCATGCGCCGCCTATGAAGGGGATACTTGCCCCAAAGGTGGCCACGCCAGCTGTTCTTTCAGGGGCGGGCAGACGGGACGGGAGGCCTGCTGGTTCTCGCCAGGCAGC
>NW_015196813.1:0-816 GCF_001447785.1 Gekko japonicus | reverse complement strand
AAGGGAGAAAGCAGTCTTTATTGCCTCCTTGAACAAGATTTGTTAGACAGCACTGGATAGGGAAACCAACCTCCAGGTGGGACCTGGGGATCCCTTCCCCTCCAACCAGTGGACAGGGAGGACCTGGCAACCCTAGACTAACGTTCCCGCTAAGCTGTGGAGTCTTGTGAGCAAGCATTCTACTTTGTGAGCTGCTGGCATTAAAGTTGTGAGCGAGCGATTTGGCTCCTGCATAAATTAGTCTGCTCTGGAGCCCTCCTTCCCGAGCGAAGACAAAAATGTGTGAGCCGGAGGCTTAAAAACTGTGAGCTAGCTCACACCAACTCAGCTTAGAGGGAGCACTGCCTAGGACTGGCATTTGATGGGTGCAGGGACATCCCCCACACACACACATATTTACACACTTTCCAGCTTCCTCCCACTGACAACCATGTTTCAGACTCCAGCAGTTGCTTTGCCAGTTTGGAGGGACAGAGAAGAAGAAAGAACTTGGCAGTTGCTTAGTAACACTTGACATTGCTTACCAAAGTGAAGGAGAGTCATCAGGTGGTCCCTGAGCGTGGGTTCAAGGAATGCCTGCTCCATCTCTTTTCTTCTGAGCTTCTCCCAATGAAGGAGCACTATGCTTGCTGCCAAGAAGCCGGTGTATTGATTCCTTCCTGTCTCTGAGGCCATGACACAATTGTGTGTGTGTGTGTGAGACAACAGGAAACATGTTTGGTTGCTTTGCCTTCTCCAAGTGTTCTCATGCCCTGGCAGCCAGAGATTCCGATACACACACTCTCTCGGGTAGGGGTCATTTCCTGCAGGAGCGCA
>NW_015196812.1:0-846 GCF_001447785.1 Gekko japonicus | reverse complement strand
TACCAGTAGGCAGGTGGGAACACTGAAGTTGTCTGTCTCTGCTGAGTTTTGAACATTCCCTCTTAGTGCTTCCTTACGATCAATCAGAATACTGCTTTACTGCCAGTTAGAAACTTTTTCTACCAGAACCAGCCCACGGTGCACTTCGATAATCCACAGATTAAGTTAAACCAGAGGCAGAAACCAAATGAGTGTTTGGCTCTTGTGGAGGCTGGTAAGCCTGCTAGGGAGGAGAGGTTCTTCTGACTGCTCCCTCTTCCTTCCATGGAAGCATGGACGGCTTCAAAAGGGAGTTAGATAAGCATATGGAGCAGAGGTCCATCAGTGGCTATTAGCCACAAGGTATAGATAGGGGCTCTGGGGCAAGTGATGCTCTGTCTTCTTGGTGCTTGGGGGGGTCAACAGTGGGAGGGCTTCTAGTGTCCTGGCCCCACTGGTGGACCTCCTGATGGCACCTGGTATTTTGGGCCACTGTGTGACACAGAGTGTTGGACTGGATGGGCCTTTGACCTGATCCAACATTGGCGTCTCTTATGTTCTTATGTTCCCTGCAGTGGCCTGGGCTACATTGTGGCATCGCAGGTGAAAACACTGGCTGGTGACTGGCACTGGGCTCTGCGGGTAAGTAGAGTGGGCTGTCGATGTTGTGTGGTCAGCATTTATGGCCTTGAATACATTTTTTTACATGTCATTTTCAGGATCCCCTTTTCACCAAACGTTTGGCGCGCCTTCTCCCCCACAACACACAGGGCCTTATTTGCCTGCACTGAATACTGGCCTCCTCTGCTCTCCCCTTCAGGTGACACCTGGCTTAGGGCTCTTGGCTGTGCTGCTGCTGGTGTTTGT
>NW_015196811.1:0-817 GCF_001447785.1 Gekko japonicus | reverse complement strand
TTTATTTGCTTTGTGTTGGTTTGATTCTATCAGTTTCCCTTTGTTTTCTGAGGCCAGGTAGTCGCTCTCCTAGTGTGTATTATTACTCAAGGCCACTGATGTCAGCAGTCTTGGCACCAAGGAAAATGGTGGCTGCCATCTTTCACAGAACTATCCTTGTTGAGGGGAATGCTTGTGACTGCTGTTGTCCTTGGGTTGGCCTTTCTGTATGTGAAAATTCAGCAGAATATATTGATTCCTTCCCATCAGGGATGCACATGTACCCAAAGCTTAGCAGCTTCTGCCTTGTGTTCTGCACAAAAATGTGTTGGATTGCATGTATTCTAAGACCTGATTCCTTTCAAGCTCACTGCTGGCTCTCTCACTCCCCCGCCCAATCTCTTCTGTATCTTAAGTTCCACAATATTGAAATATATGTACAGCAAAAATTATGTTTCTAGAATTGTGTCCTCTCCATATGTTAGGGAGTGGCTGTGGGTCTGAACAGGCCTTATATTCCCTCCCATAAGAATAACAGTATTCACTTCCTGGTTGTCCTTACAGTTGTTCTGCTTCTGCCTTTTGCCCCTTGCAGCTCTGGGGCCATGGCTCAGTGGTAGAGTACCGGGTTTGTATACAGAAGGCCTCCGATTCAGTCCCTAGCATCTCCACTTTGTAGTGGGCGTGGCCAACTGAAGCCAGCCGGAACTCCGTTCCTGTGCGTTCCTGCCCAAAAATAGCCCTGGACTCCTCTCCATATGTTAGAGAGTGTCTGTGGGTCTGAACAGGCCTTATAGTCCCTCCCATATGAATAACAGTATTCACTTCCTGGTTGTCC
>NW_015196810.1:0-806 GCF_001447785.1 Gekko japonicus | reverse complement strand
ATGACCTTGCTAGCGTGTGACATGAGTGCTATTGTGGAATAGTTTGAATATTCCTTGGCTTTGCCCTTCTTTGGGATTTCCAATCCAGTGGCCACTGTTGCGTTTTCCAAATTTGCTGGCAAATTGAGTGCAGCACTTTAAAAGCATCATCTTTTAAGACTTTAAATAGCTCAGCTGGGATACCATCACCTCCACTAGCTTTGTTGTTAGTGATGGTTTCTAAGGCCCATTTAACTTCACATTCCAGAATGTCTGGCTCAAGGTCAGTGATTATACCATTGTGGTTGTCAAGGACATCGAGGTCTTTCTTGTATAGTTCTTCTGTGTATTCTTAAGAAAGTAGCTCATAAAATTAAGATTATAAGGGCCAGCAACATGAAAGAATAATATAACTGGATTTCCCCAAATTTTGGACAAAGTAAGTACTACATACAAAAGTTATCACAAGATGTGGCCATGGTAATTTGTTTTGATTGCTCTGAAGAAAATTTAAAAGAAATTTATGGAAGACGGTGCTTTCAATTGTGACTAGAAACAAAGTTGAATCCAGCCTAAATTTTCCAGTAGCAGAACAGAACGTACAAGCTTCCCCTTCCCATTGCAGTCCACTGATCTCCGTGGCATACAGATCCTGAGGAACATGAAGGGGGTCTGCAGTGGGAAGGAGGAATCAGTGGAAATTGACAATGTTCTGATGCAGATAATAAACAGCACTAGCCATGTATGAGTACCATCTCCATGTCCTCCTCATTATATCTGGCTGACTAGTATCTGAGACAGAATCAGAGGTCATTTCGGGGGGGATC
>NW_015196809.1:0-815 GCF_001447785.1 Gekko japonicus | reverse complement strand
TAGAAATGATTCCCTGAATAATTCACGGAATAATAGCACGGAGACGAATTGCATAAATTGCATTTCTGTCAGGTTGCTCGCCCACTAGGATGATGTGCCACTTCTTTCTTGCCAAATATTTTTTTTTTAAATCGTCCCACTTTCCCCTAAAACACCTCCCTCCCCGACATCCTTAAGGCTCAAATGAGACCTGAATCGCAGTAGGAACTGAGAGAATAGGAACAGTCGTCAGCCCGGCCCCGTTTCACTGTTGTCTTTTCCTCGTGCCGAAAGGCAGTATGGGAAACGTAGTTCTGGGGTCTGGGTAAAAGTCGGATCTAAATGGATCCGCATGAATTTCATATGATTTTTACATTGAAACGAAATAAAACCACCATCATATTGTAGGTCATGCGTTAGTCTACAAGGGGCACCACAAAAATCACGCACCCACAGATTCGTGGCACCACAACAGCGCAAAAACATGATTCCAAAGCATGGATCCTCATGAATTCATATGATTTTTACGCTGAAATGAAATAAAATCAACATCATACTGTAGACCATGTCTTAGACTATAGGCAGCACTCCAAAAATCATGCCCCCAGGAATTCGTGGTACCACAATGGTGACCCAATGCAAGAACACTGAGGATCCATGAGAACCCCTGCTTCAGAACCATGTTTTTGCAGCATGGTGTTGCCATGAAGCTGGCCATTGAGCGGTGGATCCATGATTTTTGTGGTGCAAGCTGTTGCCATGGACATGTTATGTGATTAGATGGTGTGTTTGGGGTTCCCATTGCTCTAATGGTGATGTATTTTTTAATATGTTGT
>NW_015196808.1:0-854 GCF_001447785.1 Gekko japonicus | reverse complement strand
GCGTGGCATATGCAAATAAGGTATGCTAAGAAATTATGCTAATAAACGCCTGCACCTCTTTTTCTACTAAATGACCCCTGGTCGTGGTAGATAACTCACTGAAAATGTCGAGACAGTGTACGACTGCAATAAAATAAAAGGCCAATGCTATGCTGGGGATTATTAGGAAGGGAACTGAAAACAAATCAGCCAGTATCATAATGCCCCTGTATAAATCAATGGTGCGTCCTCATTAGGAGTACCATGTACAGTTCTGGTCACCACACCTTAAAAAGAAGGATATTGTAGCATTGGGAAAAGTGCAGACAAGGGCAACTAGAATGATAAAAGGGTTGGAACACTTTCCCTATGAAGAAAGGTTAAAACGCTTGGGGCTCTTTAGCTTGGAGAAACGACGGCTGAGGGGTGACATGATCGAGGTTTACAAGATGATGCATGGGACAGAGCGGGTAGAGAAAGAAGGACTTTTCTCCCTTTCTCACAATACAAGAACTCGCGGGCACTCCATGAAATTGCTGAGCAGTCAAGTTACAACAGATAAAAGGAAGTCCTTCTTCACCCAAAGAGTGATGAACACATGGGATTCACTGCGACAGGAGGTGGTGGCGGCTAGAAGCATGGACGGTTTCAAAAGGGAATTGGATAAGCATATGGAGCAGAGGTCCATCGGTGGCTCTTAGCCACAAGGTATAGATAGGGACTCTGGGCAGGAACTGGGGGAAGTGCAGTATCAAATGGGTGGGCGCGTTCCCATTGTGTCAGTGATCCCTTGTTGCAGCACGCCAGGAACACGTGGCGAAGGAAAGACCCCAATTCACCCACCGCTGTGTCTGATCGCGCAGTGGCGGGTCAAA
>NW_015196807.1:0-828 GCF_001447785.1 Gekko japonicus | reverse complement strand
CCTCCTCCTCTTCTTCTGCTACCCGTCTTGATCTATCTGCCCAAGAAGTGTTTTGTAAGACTCATTTTAAGGCACTACAGGTTTCAGGCTATTCAGGCAGGATTTCCAATGCAGGACTTTAAACAGGTTATCAGCGAGCAGCATTACGGTTTTGTTATGTTCGTAAGCCTCCTCCAGTGGTCTCTACAGAGAGGTGGAGGTGGCATAGGAACCATCCAAAGAAATAACAAATGGGGAGGGGAATACCACTCCAAAATGTGAGCAGACACATGTAGCATTTAAAAAAAAAAACATTTAATGAAGATGATAGGCAGTAGGATTCAGGGTGGACCAGGGATGCCAGCCTCCAGGAGGGCCCTGGGGATCCCAGCTCATCTCCAGACTGCAGAGATCAGTTCCCCTGGAGGAAATGGATGCTTGGGAGGGTGGACTCCAGTGCTCCCTCTAAGCTGAGTGAGTGTGAGCCAGCTCACAGTTTCTTAGCCTCCGGCTCACACATTTTTGCCTTTGCTCGGGAAGGAGGGCTCCAAAGCAAGCTAGTTCATGCCGCAGCCAAATGGCTCGCTCACCACTTTAATGGCAGTAGCTCACAGAGTAGAATTTTCGCTTGCGAGTCTCCACAGCTTAGAGGGAGCACTGGTGGGCTCTAGGCCATCATACCCCATGGAGGCCCCTGTCCTCCCCAGGTTCCTGCTGTGAGTCAGTCAAGCACAGCAGAGCAAAGGGACACAGAGGACTCCTCTGGGGAAGAGTGGATCAGCATACCTGACCCAAGTCCACAGTCATTGGCAGAGGTACTGCAGGAGGAAGCAGGCTCTGAGGGGCCAG
>NW_015196806.1:0-885 GCF_001447785.1 Gekko japonicus | reverse complement strand
ACCACTTGAGCCACCGCAGCTCCTCCCAACAGTCTTTTGCTGTCCCTTATAAACGGCTGATGCAGTCACGTTCATTCATTCAACAAGTGAACGCCACGTATCCCAGCCAAGCAGTGTCCATGTGGTGATTTGACCTTGTTGAAACCTGGAAGCCACAGAGGTTGTCAGCTGACTTGTCTTCCGTTCTGTGCTTCCGCAAGGCTCGCAAACACAACCCCAAAACAGCAATAATTGCCAAAACTTTCCTTGTCAGCGTCTCCAGGGGGTGGCTGGAGATATTGCTGAATTACAACTGGTCTCCGGGTTACAGAGATCAGTTCCCCTGGTGAAAATGGCTGCTTTGGAGGGTGGACTCTGTGGCATTATATCCCAAGAAGAGGAGGAGGAGGAGGAGGAGGAGGAGATTGGATTTATACCCCACCCTTCACTACGTCTCAGAGCGGCTTACAAACTCCTTTCCCTTCCCCTACCCAGAACAGACACCCTGCGAGTTAAAAGAAGAAGAAGAGATTGGATTTATATCCCGCCCTTCGCTACCCAAAGGAGTCTCAGAGCAGCTTACAAACTCCTTTCCCCTCCCCTCCCCACAACAGACACCCTGTGAGGTAGGTGGGGCTGAGAGAGCTCTGACAGAAGCTGCTCTTTCAAGGACAGCTCTTATCAGAACTACGGCTTGCCCAACGTCATCCAGCCAAAATGGAGGAGGGGGGAATCAAACCCGGTTCTCCCAGATTAGAGTCCGCGCACTTAACCACGACACCAAACTGGCCATTCACTACACCATAGGTCTGTTCACTCCCCGAACGTTGCATTATATCCCACTGAGGTCCATTCCCTCCCCAAACATTGCCTTCCGCAGGCTGCACCCCCAAAATCTCCAGGAAT
>NW_015196805.1:0-815 GCF_001447785.1 Gekko japonicus | reverse complement strand
TTGTTTTATTTATTTATTTATTTATTTTGAAAGCCTACAGAGACTGCTTGGAAAAAATGACAGCTCCAAGGGCCTGGCTATGAGAAAATAGCAATGATGTGGGTGGGACCTGTACCAGGCAGGAACATATACACTACTCCTTACAAATGGTGCAATAATGCATTTGGACAGTGTTTGTTCCAAAAAGATAAGAGTAAAGCAGATTTGGGAAAGAAGTTGTTGAATACAGAAAAGCTGAAAGTAGCATGGTTACAATACAGGCGCATGCAGGAGCTCCCCCCAAAAGGTTTTTGTCATGGTATGGTGAGGGGCCATGAAAGTCTGCCATGGACAGGTTGTCCATTCCATGTATCTCTCCCTCCCCCCACACCTGCATTTCTTCCTACTCCCTTCAGGCCTGGAGCAGGCAAGGGCCTTAACAGATTGTCACCACTCTGGTTCTAGGGCTTTACTAGAGAAGGCCCAGAGCATTCTCCCTTCTCCCAGGTAGCCCCCTTTTTAGTCAGGGCATGTGCTGATGTATGGCCAAATCTAGGGTTGCCAGGTCCAACTCAGAAAATATCTGAGGAATTTGGGGTGGGGCCCGGAGACTTTGGGGGTGGAGCCAGGATTTTTGTGATGTCGTGTCCAGTGATATCACTTCCAGGGCAAAGGTCAAGTGATGTCACTTCCCAAACTCCATCCCTTCCGATGATGTCACTTCCAGTACACTGCAGCAAAACCCCACCTTTTCCTGTGATGTCATTTTCTAGGCACTCCCCCAAAGTCCAACTCTTCCTCTAAAGTCACTTCCTTCTTTCAAAATTTAGATTTAA
>NW_015196804.1:0-1065 GCF_001447785.1 Gekko japonicus | reverse complement strand
TCTGCTAGCTGGTGTCTGAAGTAGTCTTTCGGCACCATAAGGGGTTGGCGATGACACAGGGAGGAAGGAGAAGTCTGCAACGGGGGCAAATCTGGCTGTGACCCGCCCCACCGCTGCTTGTTCCTGGGAGCGCCGCCACCTGAGCAGAAAGGAGACCGTAGGTTTCTGGTGGGGGCCCTTTTATTTGATTTTTTTGTGATGTTGGAAATGACGTTGTGCTCCCCCCGTGCCCCCCCCCATTTTTCTGGCTACTGGCCCGAGTAACCCCCTAACTTGGATGGCCCACACTAGCCCAATCTTGTCAGATCTTGAAAGCTAAGCAGGATCAGCCTTTGCTAGTACTTGGATGGCAGACCACCAAGGACGTCCAGGGTTGTTATGCAGAGGTTTCTTGCCTTGAAAACCCTACAGGTCTGCCAAGACTTGACGACACCTTCCACCACCAAGATAAGTAACAAGACGCTGAATTACGAATAGATTCTTTTGAACTATGGTGCTGGAGGAGACTCTTGAGAGTCCCTTGGACTGCAAGAAGAACAAATCAGTCAATCCTCAAAGAAATCAACCCTGACTGTTCCCTGGAAGGCCAGATAATGAAACTGAAGCTCAAATACTTTGGCCACCAAATGAGAAGGGAGCACTCACTGGAGAAGACCCTGATGCTGGGAAAGATTGAAGGTCAAAGAAGACGGGGACGGCAAAGGATGAGATGGTTAGACAGTGTCATAGATGCAACGAACATGAAATTGAGCAAACTTCAGAGGACGGCGGAAGACAGGAAGGCCTGGCGGGATCTGGTCCACGAGGTCGCGAAGAGTCGGACTCGACTGTGCGACTGAACAACAAATGCTCATTGATGTTCCACACGCACAGCTGTTAAACTGTAAGAGGTTTTATTATACAACATCAGTAAAGTGAGACTGCTTGTATTCAAGAAAGGGCATGAATTCTTGCTTACCTAAACTCAGTTTGTAACTTACAGAACAGCATCACAACCATATGAGACACTAATACTGCCCCGTACTGAATTAATATAAATTTGCTGTTTATGACTCTGGTTGCAAA
>NW_015196803.1:0-840 GCF_001447785.1 Gekko japonicus | reverse complement strand
TTGTCTGTCCTGAATCTACTGCCCATCGAGTTTTAGTGTTTTGGGAGAGGGAAGGGTTTGTCACCTCTCTCCACCCATGCAGAGTGTTATGAACCTCTCACGTCCCCTCCCTTAGTCATCTCTTTTGTCAACTGCTAAGTCCCCAACTCTTCCGCCTTTCCTCGTAGGGAAGGGGCTTCAGGCCCCTCACCGTCTTGGTCGCCCCCCTCTGTACTTTTCCTGGCTCTGTGGTGTCCTTTTTGAGATACGGAGACCACTGGCGGTCAAAGTCGGTGCATTGCCCCTCCCCCCGAGGTTCTCCAACCGTCCGTTTCCCTTTGCCCCGTTCTTTTCCACACGCCTGTTTCCCTCCCAATCTTTTCGGCGAGACTGCAGTCCAAGCATGTGAACAAGCCCTCGCGATGGGAAGACGTACCCATTCAAGCACCCCACCCGTATCGCGGCCCCTTCCTCCCAAGGGCCCTCTGGGGGCCGCCTTCTTGCCCCCTTCTGCAACTGGAGGACTCCGTTTAAAAAAACAAAAATCAGTACTTGAGAAAATTATAGGTGGGTAGTGATGCTCCCTCTAAGCATATGGAGCAGAGGTCCATCAGAGGCTATTAGCCACAAGGTGTACATAGGAACTCTCAGGGATGCTCTGTCTTCTTGGTGCTATGGGGGGGCAACATGGGGGGGGGCTTCTGGTGTCCTGGCCCCACTGCTGGACCTCCTGATGGCACCTGGTATTTTTGGCCACTGTGTGACAGAGTGTTGGACTGGATGGGCCACTGGCCTGATCCAACATCAGCTTCTCTTACGTTTTTGTGTCTGAGGCAAGTAATGCACTGTATTTTTGGTGCT
>NW_015196802.1:0-851 GCF_001447785.1 Gekko japonicus | reverse complement strand
TTTGAGCGTTGGGTTTTATGGTACCTTCTACACAGATTTATGGCTGTCCGAGGGTGACTGTGCAGTCAGTACGGCATTGCCCCGGGATATTTGAATGCGGTTTTGAGCTGCACTTTCCCCTCCCAGTTGAGAAAATGTGGAGCGAATTCTGGTAACAGAACGCAAGGGATTCCTGTTAGTGATCTTAACACACATCCTCCTCAAAACCCACACATTTCCCAGGGTTCTCTAGGAAGAAGGACCTTCCGTAAACCAGATAACATCCAAAGCAGTGGCTGTTTGACTTACCTGGATACTTCCAAGTGGCCGCTGCTCTGTTTGGTGTAGTGGTTAAGTGTGCAGACTCTAATCTGGGAGAACTGGATTTGATTCCCCACTCCTCCACTTACGGCTGCTGGATGACCTTGGGCAAGCCATAGTTCTGTCAGAGCTGTCCTTGAAAGAGCAGTTCTCTCAGAGCCCTCTCAGCCCCACCTACTGTGGGGAGGGGAGGGGAAAGGAGTCTGTAAGCTGCTCTGAGACTCCGAGTGAAGGGTGGGGTATAAATCCAATCTCCTCCTCCTCCTCTGGAGGGCAGCTGGTGATAAGGAAGAAGCAGAGTCCAGAGTCCTGGTAGCTCACTTAGCGGAGTGCTGGCTTGTAGCCCCACAAGAGCTGCTGAGCTTGGCTCCAACCATTCCCCAGTCCACCCATTCATGTCTCTAATGGGGATATACCCCAAGACGGTGTTTCCCAGCCTGTGTATCCCAACTCAGCAGGGAGTCCCAAAGCCTGTGGAAGTGGGTCCCAGGTTTTTTTTGAACGTTTATTGATTTGCGCATAGTTATGTATTGAGACCAAGCCATTCCTCA
>NW_015196801.1:0-825 GCF_001447785.1 Gekko japonicus | reverse complement strand
TTCAGCAATGTGTTTCTTGCATGTTTCATCCTTAGCACACAACAATGACAAAAACCTTCCAGAATCCCCGGCCAAACTGGCCTGGAGAAAAACTGCTTCCTGATCCTCAAACGGTTCACTGTGAGTGTCAAAGCTCCCTTCATCAGAAAGGAAAGGGTGTGGTTCATTGATAAATCCATACGTTGATCTGAAAGGTGTGAGAGGCATTCGAACTAGCTAGCTAACTAGGAAAGACAGGAAGCACCAATTACTTGTGGGGGGGGGGGAGAAAAGAGAGAGAGAGAAGAGCAGCTGGTGGGAAGGAAGTCCCTAAGACTAACACTCTAGGTGACACCGGGGCAGCAGCAGAACATACGCAAGGGAAACAGATGGGAGGATGTGCCGGTTCTACTGGCTCCACTCCCCAGAACTGGTGTGCCTGCTGCAAAGAGATGCTACATCGTCCTTCCCTTGCAGAAGTGACAACCTGGCACTGTTAGCTGAACATCTGCAGCTCCTGATGCCTGGGGGAGATTTGGTCCCGCATTTGCCGAGCCAGGGACTAGCAGCAGCAAAGACTGGAATTAACAGAGGGGACGTCAGGCTCATCTCTCTCCCCTAACCAAGCTGGGGCCCTTTTGCTTCACTCTGGCACAGCTGTTATCCTCTTGTTGCTTGCACCTTTCTAGGGATGCCAGCCTCCAGGTGGGACCTGGGGATCTCCCGGAAATACAGCTCGTCTCCAGACTACAGAGATCAGTTTACCCTGGAGAAAATGGATGCTTAGGAGTGTGGACTTTATGGCATTATAGTGCAACGAGGTCTCTGTCCTCCCCAGGCTCCATT
>NW_015196800.1:0-820 GCF_001447785.1 Gekko japonicus | reverse complement strand
GGTGGAAGAGGGACTTGGCAACCCTAAGAGGGAAAGACGCAAGTTGCGCAACCTGCTCCATCAGAGGATGCAGGGCCCAGAATCTCATTGCGAGCAGCAAGCTTGAAGCATCAAACCAACTTTAAGGAAAACAACTGATTGTTTGACCTTTCAAGGGAGCTCTTGAACTTTGCTGCCATTTCCAGGGAAACCAACACAAGTAGTCGGTAAGGTTTCATTACATCTAAGAGGCGACCAACCGGATCCCCGTTGCTACAAGTGGATTTCTCCCCTTCCTCCATTATCTTTTGAATAGGCTGGGAGACCATTAGCCACGCAGTTGGTCTCCGGTTTCCTTGAGCCTCCGGCAATCTGCCTTATAAATGAGATGCTTCTACATTCTGTAATGGCAATTTAAATGTCCATAATCAAACCATTATCAGATTTACTTTTCATGTCACGGAATCATTTAAAAAAACCCCAACAACAACAATCCACTACTGAAACCAAATCCTTTTGTCCAACTCAGACTCATGCAGCCAAGACTCACACAGTTTGACAATCTTTTGCATTTGCTCATGAAAGAGTTCTGAGGCTATGTGATATGATACAAGCTGGGGAAATGTGGCTTAAGTAAACCGCCATCTGATTAAAAAAACCCTATCAAGCTAGAGAAAGCACAGTAGTGGGTCTTTTAATGGCAGGCTAATTGCGAAAGTGAGACAGTGTATGTGAGGGAGATTATGGGTTGAATCCTACAACACCGTTCCACCAAGGGCCAATCGAAACGCTACTGTTTTTAAAGAGGTGGCTCTGGGGTCCCATAGCTGCACAGTGGTTG
>NW_015196799.1:0-815 GCF_001447785.1 Gekko japonicus | reverse complement strand
TCAGTACTGACTGGAAAGAAACAGAAGGAACAGAGTAGAGCAGCTGCATATATACTTGACCTGTATGCAAACTGACCTGCAACAGGTGGGCTAACTAGGTATGGTATCGCATGGAGAAAGTACACCACCCCGAGGGCCGATGATAAGGAGGCAGTTCCCACGACATCTGCTGTCACCACAGGAATGAGTGTTACATAGGCTCCATCAAAATATCCGAAGGTGAATGAGAAAGGCACAAGGAGTGGAAAGCTTTGGAGAATGGGAAGGAAAAGACAGCACAGCCCGTCCATTCCCACAGCAAAGAGGTAGCAGATACAACGATACTTCTTCAAGCACCTAAGGACAGAAACAAAACAGGGAAGGCACAGTTAGTTGCAGTGCATCTGTGGTCAGTTAGCATCTAGCACGATGAAGAGTTATAGAGAACTCAGAACCTTGGGCACTATTTTAGATTTCAATTGATCCTAATAACAAGGTCGCCAGCTGTGGGCTGGGAAATACCTGGAGATTTGGGGGGTGGGGCCTAAGGAGGGCAGGGTTTGGGGAGGGGAGGGACTTCAGTGGGGTAGAATGCCACATAGTCCTCTTTCCAAAGCGGCCATTTTCTCCAGGAGAACTGATCTCTGTTGCCTGGAGATCTGTTGTAATAGCAGGAGATCTCCAGCCATCATCTGAAAGTTGGCAACCCTGCCTAATAATAAAGGTAGTGTCACTGGTCTAAAGAAAAAACCAAAACTGTAAGCAAATATGGCCCAAAGCAGCCACCTGTCATCTCTGGTTAACTGTTAGCTTCTCTTGGAGCTCCTCTCTTTTCC
>NW_015196798.1:0-816 GCF_001447785.1 Gekko japonicus | reverse complement strand
GTAGAAAAGAAGGAGAGGTTCAGTTATGCTAACATCCTATTGTACTGTTGGACCTTTAGCTAGATACCAAGCAAAATAATTCCAGATTGCCTCATTGTTTTTTACTGTATTAGCAGATACAGCCAGCGTGAGCAGTTTAAGTCTGTCTAGCGGGCACACAAAGCGCATAGCCTTCCTGTTCGATTCGACTCTCACTGCCTTTCTAATGATGGGGAATCTTTCACCGGTATGTATCAGAATACTGAAATTCTTGTACGTGCTCCCTGGCTTTGTATTCTAAAAATTTAGTTCTTAGGGAAAAAATCGGCCATTTTTCCAGTCAGTCCTTTGAAAAGTTCATTTGGGACTTTTTGGTTAATGTTTTGTGTTTTTTTTAATTGTCTGAAGAAAGAGTTGAAAGAGACGATCTAGTCCATACTGCTGGTGGTTTGCTGTGTAACGAGTTTAAAATCAGACATGCATGAATTACAGTCTCAAAGATGTGAATTTTGCCTTTCATTGCAGAATTTGAAAAGCCATGCCGTCACCATGTTCGAAGTTGGGAAACTGTCAGATGAATCACTGGACAGTTTTCTTATAGAACTTGAAAAGGTAAGCGTTGGTTGCATATTGTGGAGATAGGTAGCGATGGCCAGCTTGGGCTGTGGCTCAGTGGAGGAGCCTCTGTTTGACATGCAGAAGGTCCCAGGTTCAATCCCCAGCATCTTCGGGACCAGGCAGTAAGTGATGGGAAAGGCCACCACCTGAGATCCTGGAGAGCCATTGCCAGCCCGAGTAGAAAGTTGTGACATAAGAAAATAAGAGACGTCAATGTTG
>NW_015196797.1:0-831 GCF_001447785.1 Gekko japonicus | reverse complement strand
CCGCCGCGGAATCGGGCCCTGGGGGGAACGCCGCACCCCGAAGCGCAGTGTGGCTCACATTGGGGACATGGCCCAGATCGTCGGAGGGAAAACTCTATGGTTTTCCCTCTGATGGTCTGGGCCACGACCTCAATGTGAGCGACGTAGCACGTCACTTCCTGTGATGTGCTGGTAGCGTGCACACACACCACCAAAGAGCTCCCGGAGCCCGGCAAGGCTCCCCCGCTGCCAAGGTAAGAAGACCCAGCAAACCTACAGGCAAGCCAAGGGAAGGCATGGGTGTGGCCTAATATGCCAATGAGCTGCCCTATCAGGCATGTGGCCTAATATGCTCATAGGTTTCTAATGTTGGGTGTGGCCTATTATGCTAATGAGTTCCTGCTGGGCTTTTTCTACAAAAAAAGCCCTGCCCTCAACACTTCCGCATGGAACTACTGCTCCACCCCACCCCACCCCAAGTGTTTTTATTTTGACTTCCACACTACAGCCTCATGCTTCTGCCAATCTTCCCGGTTTTTCTCAGCTCCACCACAGGTTTCCCCAAACTTGCTTTAACAACTCTTTCCTGGAAGACTCTACCGAGAGCATGGATGAGTTTCCACTCTTCCTCAGGCGCCATTTCCCTCCTGCTGACTGGCCCTTCATGCCCCCGCCACCACCTCCCGGAATTGCTGTTTTGTTTTTTTTCTTAAATGATTGGTAGTTGAGTGTCCTTGACATGAATGGGCCCAGATTAGCCTGATCTTGCTACATCTCAGAAGCAGGGTCGGTCCTGGTTAGTATTTGGATGGGACGGGAGACCACCAGGGTCACCATGCAGAGGAAGGCAAT
>NW_015196796.1:0-840 GCF_001447785.1 Gekko japonicus | reverse complement strand
CATGGGGTGGAGAGAGTGGACAGAGAGGACTTTCTCTCACCTAAAATACTAGAACTCGAGGACATCCAATGAAATGGATGGACAGTAGGTTCAGGATGGATACAAGGAAATACTACTTTATACAGAGAGTGGTTAAAAGGTAGAATTCACTGCCAGAGGATGTAGTGATGGCCACAGGAATAAACAGCTTGAAAAGGGGATTAGATAGATTCATGGAGGATAAGTGTATCAATGGCTACTAGCCGTGGGGACTGAGGGGAACCTCCACATTCAGAGGCACTACACCTCTGAATCCCAGAGCCAGGAGGCAAAATCAGGGGAAGGCCTTAGCCTCTCTGCCCTGTTGTTGGCCCTCCAGAGGAACTGGTTGGCCACCGAGTAAGACAGGATGCTGGAGGAGATGAACCATAGATCTGATCCAGTTTAACCTCACAACAACCCAGTGAGGGAAGTTAGGCTAAGGGTCCATGATGGGACAAAAGTTGCCCAGGGAGCATCCGCGGCAGAGCGGGGCCTCAAATCTGGGTCTCTAAGATCCTCATCTGAAATCCTAACCACTGCAACATCACACTGGCTCTTGTGGGATGGCTGTTGTTAAGAACACAAGAGCATAAGAGAAGTCAATGTTGGATCAGGCCAATGGCCCCTCCAGTCCAACACTCTGTGTCACAGAGTGACCAAAAACAAGTCCCTATATGGGTCATGCAAGTTGTGCAGTAGCATATCACCTGTGGTTTCTATCAGACCTGGCCGCAGCGAGTCTTCCCTCAAAGCCCAAAACAGCCCTGGAAAGGGTCTTGGGTCCCTTCCTCTTCCTTTTACTGAAAGAAACCAATGCTT
>NW_015196795.1:0-826 GCF_001447785.1 Gekko japonicus | reverse complement strand
CTTTCTTTTCACCTTTTTTCTCTTTCTCTTCCTTCCTCTTTCTCTCTCCTTTCCTCCCTCTCCTTCATCTATTTGCTCTCTTTCTCTCTCTCTATCCTTCCTTCCTCCCCTCCTCCCTCCCCATCTATTTGCTTTCTTTCCACCTCTTTCTTTTCACCTTTTTTCTCTTTCTCTTCCTTCCTCTTTCTCTCTCCTTTCCTCCCTCTCCTTCATCTATTTGCTCTCTTTCTCTCTCTCTATCCTTCCTTCCTCCCCTCCTCCCTCCCCATCTATTTGCTTTGTTTCATTCTCTCTTTCTCTCCCTTCCTTCCTCCCCTCCCACCCCCATCTTTGCTTGTCTCCCTCTTTCCCCATCCTCCCTCCATCCCCATCTCTTTGCTGGCTTTTTACCTTTCTTTCTATTTTTCTCTTCCTTCCTTCCCCCCCTCCATCCATTTAATTTCTTTGTTTCTCTGTCTCTTTCTCTCCACCTCTTTCATTTTTTCTTTCCACCTCTCTCTCTCTCTTTGACAAATAAATATAATTAGCAAACAAATATCATTGGACAAATAAATATCATTATCAATAACTGTTTTTACCCCTTTTGTTTTTATTATTGGCAGTCTCATTTAATGTTAATAAAAAGCAAATTTGCATATTTTCCGACAAAAATGTGTGTGCAATATTTGTTGATGTTTTGCGGCTCTCAAACATCTGATGTTTATTTTATGTGGCTCTTACATTAAGCAAGTTTGGCCACCACTGCTCTAGACAGTAGCTTGGAGATGTCAGATGGAGTAGAATGTAACAGTGACCCACCAGGAGAAGAAGAGATTGGATTTATACC
>NW_015196794.1:0-816 GCF_001447785.1 Gekko japonicus | reverse complement strand
CAAGGGGTTGGACTAGATGGCCTGTATGATACTACGACATGCCTTACAGATCAAGTGGACTAGAAACCCATTCCTTATGATTTTAGGCACAAATAATAGCTATTCATATTAAGAAAATAAGAACTTATCAGAACATAAGCCCTGGTGGATCAGACCAACAGTCCATCTAGTCTCACACAGTGGCCAACTAATTCCTCTGGATGGCCAACAACAGGGCGCAGAGGCTGAGGCCTCCCACTGATGTTGTTTCCTGGCTCTAGGATTCAGAGATTTAGTGCCTCTGAATGTAGCAGTTCCCCTCAGTCACCAAGGCTAGTAGTCATTTTTTTTAAAATCCCCGTAGGGATATTTTTTATTTTGCATATACTACAAACTACAAAGAAATATAGGGGAGGGACTACAACTAGGGATAAAGAAAAGCAAACCACACTAGACTAGAACCCCAAGAGAAGGAGATCTTTTAGCTGTTAGTAAATATGTTAGTACCATTAGTTTTATTATCACAATATACTTGTTGAGTTCTTGCTTACAACAATTTGCTTCTGTTATTTTATTAGTTGTTATGAGAGAAGTCTCTGATCATCTTCTTATTCTTTGCTTCAAAAGGCAATTCTCCAAGTCCTTCTGCCTTTACTTCGGCTTTCTCCATGGCTAGTAGTCATTGATCGATTTAACCTTCATTAATCTATCTAATCCCTTTTTAAAGCTGTTTATTCCTGTGGCCATCGCTATATCCTTTGGCAGTGACTTCCAAATTTTAATCACTCTCTGTGTATAAAGTATTTATTTTTGTTCACCCTGAACCTACTGCCCATC
>NW_015196793.1:0-851 GCF_001447785.1 Gekko japonicus | reverse complement strand
AGATACCGGAGGAGACAGTCCCATAGATACGTCCCCACTCAAGGCCTTAAAGGTCGGTATCAAAACCTTCAACCTGACTCGGTACCCCACTGGAAGTTCTATGGAACTTCAGCAGAAGTAAAGTCATTCTATATGGACAGTTTATTCTGCTACGGGTGAACTGACTATCACTAACCTTTCTGCATGCCTGCACTAGTGACTTCCAGCGGTTGTACATAGTGTGTCAACCCAGCAGAGGACCTCCTTGGTCACAGAGGCAAAGCTCTGGAACTCTCCCCTCAGGAGCACTCACCACTCCGCTTCTGTTGCCATCTACCACCAGCGGGTGAAGACTTTATATTTTACCCAGAATTCCCTATGATTCCTCCTCCCTGACCAATGTTTTTAATTGAGTGCCAGTTTGGTGTAGTGGCTAAGTGTATGGACTCTAATCTGGGAGAACCGGGTTTGATTCCCCACTCCTTCACTTGCAGCTGCTGGTGTGACCTTGGGTCAGTCACCAGTTCTTTCAGAGCTGTCCTCGAAAGAGCAGTTCTCTCAGAGCTCTCTCAGCCCCACCTACCTCACAGGGTGTCTGTTGTGGGGAGGGGAAGGAAAGGAGTTTGTAAGCCACTCTGAGACTCTGAGTGAAGGGCGGGGTATAAATCCATTCTCCTCCTCCTCTTCTTCTTCTTAATTGCTGTTTTTATGTATTTTGTACATATTTGAACTCGGTTTCTAATTTGTTTTAACAATGTGTGTGGGGGGTTGATTTTAATGGTTTCACAATGTGATTCTATCATGTACCTTGTAAATTGTTAGTTGCTTGGCGGCCCTTGTGAAGGCAAAAAGGCGGGATATAAATTTTGTAA
>NW_015196792.1:0-831 GCF_001447785.1 Gekko japonicus | reverse complement strand
TTCTCTTCCCTCTTTCAACTCCCTGGCTGCCAACTCCCGACTGCTCTCCCAACTACCTCTCCCTAACATTCTGCCGGGTCCCATTCTTAGAGAGAGGGGGAACCTAAGCTGACAGTCACACAGGATCTCTGGCCATAAACACCACCAGTGGCAGAGAGCCAGCCAAAGAAGCAGGACTGTGCTTAATCTCACTGCCTCAAATGGAAGGAAGCAATGTTGACAGAGCAATTGATCTTCACTTGGCACTTGGCTTACCAACCTCCAGGTGGGGCCTGGAGCAATGTCCCCTCTAAGCTGTGGAGTCTTGTGAGCAAAAATTCTACTTTGTGAGCTGCTGGCATTAAAGTTGTGAACGAGTGACTTGGCTACTGCATACATTGGTTTGCTCGGGAGCCATTCTTTCTGAGCTAAGACAAAAATGTGTGAGCCGGAGGCTAAAAAACTGTGAGCTAGCTCACACTGACACAGCTTAGCGGGAACACTGAAGTTCTCCTGGAATTACAACTGATCTCCAGACCACGGAGGGTTTTTCCCCAGGGAACAAATCACAGCTCTGTGGCTCAGCAGTGGAGCATCGGCTTGGCATGCAGAAGGTCCCAGGTTCAATTCCCGGCATCTTCAGTTAAAGGGACTGAGCAGTAGGTGATGTGAAAGACCTCCATCTGAATCCCTGGAGAGCTGCTGCCTGTCTGAGCAGACAGTACTGACCTTGATGGACCAAGGGTCTGATTCAGTATAAGGAAGTTTCATGAGTTCATCATGTCCCTGCAGAGCTCCGCCCCCAGATTCGGCCCACCCTAGATGCTGCCCCCAAATCTCCAGGAATTTCCC
>NW_015196791.1:0-816 GCF_001447785.1 Gekko japonicus | reverse complement strand
ATGTCACCGGTTAATTTTGTTTGCTGTTCATGGCTGGGGGGACCTGCAAGAACAAGGGAGTACAGCGAGTCCCAGTAGGAGTGGTGATTCGGCCATGTGTATGTGTGCATGCACAAAGCCAGGTTTTTTTAAAAAACAAGCCGTGCTACCCAAGCGGTGGCACGGCTATCTGAATGGTGCCTGGAGCCTTGTTGCGTGATGCAAGTAGTTCAGAGAGGGATGTGTGGTCATCCCAACCCGGAAAAAAATGTTCCCAATCAAATCTACAGCGGGAACAAATCGCTGTAAGCTTGCCATGTGACCACACCCGTAGAGTGTTGCCCCAACATGATGATGTCCGGAAGTGAAATCGCACATTGCCCCCCCCAGTCGGAGTAATGAGACGGACAACAGTTTGGATCAAACAATGGCCACTTTATTAACTATATACAGTTTATTAACCACAAAACGGCAAGGGAGCATTTCCTAAGCAGTGGAACAGACAAGGCAGGTGTCAGGCTGACCAGCCTCCTTGTCTAATATGTGGGCGAGCCACCAACCCCGGTCTTGAGCCATTAATCTGGCTTGCGACCAGCAGCCCAGCCACTGGTAGCCTCCCAGGAGCGCCTACCCCTGAAACCATACAGCTTGCAGAGAGGAGCTTACCCAAGAGGTTCCCAGAGGGAATCATCATTCACCGCCCAGGGCCTTAATAACCCGCAGGCCGTTCCTGAAGACCCCCCGGTTCCCAAAGCAAGGAACGGCTTAAGGTGCTCGCCATTTTCCGCTTCCTTATCCCTGCATTTTATGCCAAAGTGACCAACCTATTTAACAGCC
>NW_015196790.1:0-819 GCF_001447785.1 Gekko japonicus | reverse complement strand
GCGTCACAGCAGCACGAAAATGATTTAACAATGCAAATGCAGATTTGGCCTGAGTGAGGAAGAATAGCACAGCACAGACATTACATCTAGTGAGTCGATGAAAGAAATAAAAACATTTAAACAAGTCCCAACTTCTTCCCTTTAGATGTCAGTTATTAAATTTCTTTTATCTAGAGGAAAAGCCACTGTCAGCTTCTTAAAATGAACTTAATATCACCTCAAGGCAATTTCCACCAGCACACATTGAAACAGGAGAAAGATGCACCCTGCATAATTTTAAGAGCCCCAGAGAAAACCAACATCCATAGACAATTGGAGACTGCTCAAGTCCTAATTTTCAAGCATTCCTCCAAAGAGAAAACAAACTGGTGAAAGGAACTTTTACATTTCTGTGAATAGAGAATGGAAGGGAAATAAAAACAAAGAAGAAACTAGAACAAAAACATGGCTAGACTGTGGTATAAATGCAACTGCATTAAGATAATGGAGTGTTATCTAGCAAGCGGCACCCCCAGTTTGTGCTAAGTTCGCGGGCTTCCATTTCATCCACTGTACTGCCAAAATGTATTTGGTGAATTAATATGATTGTTCCTGATGGTAATAGGCTCTTTACACAGTGGCAGCCTTTTATTTCTATAATTGGTAGAGTTCATTAAACTCTAAGTATGTCTGTTTGTTGGAAACGTACATTTAATTAGCCAACGTCCCAAACCTAAGCACAATGAAGGTTCTTTCTCAGGGTTACAGGCAGACTCAGTTCAGTTCGGTGCTGCAGCACCTTCATACCAGGATACTGTTAGCCGAATTGCTCTTTAGGAG
>NW_015196789.1:0-806 GCF_001447785.1 Gekko japonicus | reverse complement strand
ATATGCTGGATCTAAACTTTCCTAAACCCTCCCAACCTTCACAACGACACTTCGGAAACCAAAACAGGAAGGAACTAGTATGAAAAACAAGGCACAATAATGGAAAACCCACACCCCACCAGTACCTCTCCAAGGAACCCAGCCCCAAAAGGAATAAATGAATAAATAAAGAACAATAAAACTGTTAAAGACAAAAGGCAAAACTTTTAAAACCTTTAAAACTCTTAAAGCAGTACTGGCAGAGTCAATCCCCCTCGGTACCCACAGAACCTACCCACCCAGACCACTCCACCCACCCAACATAGAAGACTGCATAGAAGACTGTAAAAAAACCTAAAATTAAAAAAAAAAAATCCAAACTGGCTGATGTCCTCAGTCTGTATTCCAGGAGTCCAGTCCACCGCTGTCCACAGGGAAGAGAGTCAGGCACAGAACAGCAGCAGCTGAAGCCAACAATTAATAGTTTTTATTGTTTTATACTGTTTTTATGTATGGGCTTGTGCCCCCGTGTAAGCCGCCCTGAGCCAGCCCGTTCGCGGGGAGGGCGGGGTAAAAATGCAATAAATAAATAAATATAAATAAACAAACAAGGCCAGCAGCAGCACAGTCTCTAGCCAGGCAGCCAGGCAGCAAGCAAGCAATGGAGTCTAGCCACTAGGCAGGACTCCTTATATGCTCTCTGCCCATGCACAGAACAGTTTAAAAAAGCCCATTGCTCTGTGAATGGACAAAGAGCTGGGTGAACCAACATCAGTCAACACAGGCCTTGCAAAAAGCTGCACATGCATTTGCAATTTGTAAATGCA
>NW_015196788.1:0-825 GCF_001447785.1 Gekko japonicus | reverse complement strand
TTCTTGAGAGTGGGTGGATTAATTTCCAACAAAGATAATAAGGATAGTTGGATGATATGATTGTACAGTAGCTCCTCTTTCAAATAAAACTACAATTTACCTACTGTCTTAACTTTATTAAAACATGCACACCCAGTCTTTCCACCTCATCCAGGTATCTAGGTAAGAACATAAGAAGAGCCCTGCTGGATCAGACCAGTGGTCCATCTAGTCCAGCACCTTGTCTCACACAGTGGGCAACCCGTTCCTCTGGAGGTCCAACGACAGGGCACAGAGGCTGAGGCCTTCCCCTGACGTTGCCTCCTGGCACTGGGATTCAGAGGTTGACTGCCTCTGAATGTGAAGTCACCATGGCTAGTAGCCACCGACAGACCTATCCTCTATCTAATCTCCTTTTAAAGCTGTGGCCATCACTACATACTCTGGCAGCAAATTCTACATTTCAATTACTCTCTGTCCGTCCTGAACCTACTGCACATCAGTAGGTTCCCTTCACTGGATGTCCTCGAGTTCTAGTATTTTGGCAGAAGGAGAAAAAGTTCTCTTTGTCAACTCTCTCCACCCCATACATAATTTTATAAACCTCTATGTTCCCCCTCAGCTGTCTCTTTCCTAAACTGAAAAGTCCCAGACTTTTCTAGCCTTTCTTCATAGGGAAGGTGCTCCAACCCCCAAATCATCTTGGTTGCCCTCCTCTGCCCTTTTTCCAGCTCTGCAATGTCCTTTTTTGAGATATGGCGACCAAAAGCATTGCAGCTGGCAGGGAAAATCCTAAGTAACTAAATGCAAACAAAATAAATGTTTTTAACTTTTGTGTCAAAGTGA
>NW_015196787.1:0-843 GCF_001447785.1 Gekko japonicus | reverse complement strand
AGCTTAGAGGGAACACTGGTTGCAGCCCCAAAATGGCTGACACAGGGAGGCAGAGCCAGCCCCAAAATGGCTGCTGCGGCTTACCTTCATTCACCTGGTGAAGATTCTTGTGCTACGGGTGGAAGCTGCAGCCAAACCAATGTTTTTAAATATCTGCACAGCCAATCAAATCGCCAATGGCTGATCAGAAGCCCTGATGGGCAAAAGCCCCATGTGGCCCTGCCCATTTTCTAGGAACAGCTGGAGGGCACCCAGAAAAGTGTCAGTGGGGGCTACGGCATCCGTGGGCACTATGTTTGGGATCCCTGTTCTCCTGGATCCAAGCCGCTTATTCCTAGTGTTACAAACTTAAGGGTACGCTCACAAATAATCACTGTCTTTCAGTCTGGAATGAGTCATTTGAGAACGTTTTAAGTGTAAAGGTACCAAGGAGGCAGGTAACGTGCATTGTGGCCACTGAAGGTTTGCCACAAGTTTGAAAAATGCGAAGATATTCACAGACACAAAAATCTGATTCACGTGTCACTGGTTAAAACAGTATTAAGACAGAATTGTGAACACATGGCCAACTGAAATACATGGGACATCAGTGCGTAGCTGAATACAGTATGCTACCTTAGAATCATAGAATCACAGAGTTGGAAGGGACCTCCAGGGTCATCTAGTCCAACCCTCTGCACAATGCAAGAAATTCACAAATACCTCCCCCCCGACACCCAGTTAATGCTGTTCCACACCCTGGAGATGACCAACCCGCCCCCCAAACCTGCAGGATCTCCTGCCAATTGCCCCACCTCCCCAGCCTGCCTGCCTTTCCAGATCGGCCTGAGGGCAGTTTAAACT
>NW_015196786.1:0-685 GCF_001447785.1 Gekko japonicus | reverse complement strand
TTCCAGTGACTCTTCTCAGAATGTGATCAAAGTACGATAGCCACAGTTTAGTCGTTTTAGCTTCTGGGAAGAGTTCAGGCTTGATTTGATCTAAAACGCACTTATTTGTCTTATTTGGTGGTCCACAGTATCTGGGAAACTGTCTGCTTACTTCATTGGTCAGCTATCATACCCTTCGACAACATACTATACCCATACATAGTAATGGGGAATACTGTGGTATGAATTATCTTGATCACCAGCGTCACATCCTTACCCTTAACAATCCTTTCTAGCTCCTTCATGACTGCCCTTCCCAGTCTCAGTCTCCTTCTGACAGAGTCTAACTCTAATCTGGAGAACTGGGTTTGAGTCCCCGCTCCTCCTCCACTTGAAGCCAGCTGGGTGACCTTGGGTCAGTTACAGTTCTCTCAGAACTCTCTCAGCTCCACCTGCCCCAAAGGGTGTCTGTTGCGGTGAGAGCAAGGGAAGGCAAACGTAAGACGCACCGAGACTCCCTTGGGTAGTGAATAGCGGGGTATAAAACCAACTCTTCTTTGACTTCTTGGTTACAGCCTCCCTTTTGGTCGATGATGGAGCCAAGGAATAGAAAATCTTGAACAATTTCAATGTCTTCACCATCAACAAAGTTGTGTAATTCACCAATAGTCACTATTTTTTATCTTCTTGATGTTCATCTGTAATC
>NW_015196785.1:0-838 GCF_001447785.1 Gekko japonicus | reverse complement strand
TGTAGAGAGGATAAAATGGAGGAGAGGATGCTGCGGTAAGCCACCTTGGGTCCTCATTGGGAAGAAAAGTGAAGTATAAACGAAGTAAATAACTATTTTTACAGTTGACCCAGCCACTATTGTCTGTTTAATGGACCTTCCTCAGTTCCATCTGCTCTGGGCTTCATCCCTAAAATATCCTGGAAGTTTCCAACCTGGAGTTGGCAACCCTATGTCCTGGAGTTCCAACCTGGAGTTGGGAACCATCAGCCAACCTTTATCTGCCTGTCTGTCTTAAGTTTTACAAACCCCCCCCCCACAGCCTATGCCTAGGGAGCTGCTGACATCATTCTCCTCTCCCCTATTATGCAACTGAAAATTCCAACTGCCTGTTGGGGGGGGTGAGTTTGAGGTGTGTAATGGAGTGAGGTCCAATCAGCTTCCATATGCAAATGACCTTGGAACGCTGGGCGGGACTGCACAAAGCAGCCAGTCAACCCAGGCAGTGTCTGAGTGACAGTTTTTCCGGCCTTACACTAAAGGCGGGCATTTTAGAATTTAGAACTTTGGCACCCACTACTCAATTATATATAATAAGGAGAGATGAAATGATTTGATGTTTTTATTAATTTATGAATGTTGGGAGCTGCCTTGAGCTTTTTTAGTGGGGGCACCCACATTTCGGAATGGCCTTCCGGCTGATGCCAGGGCTTGGTTGGCTTTTTTTTTTTGGCACTGCTGTAAGACTGAACTATTAAAAGGGGCTTTTAATGTAACTTGATCCAGTTGGCACTTAGGCTGGTTTCATTTGTGGCTTTCAGTCTGTCCTAATAAGAGTTCATATGTTTTAGACTTATTG
>NW_015196784.1:0-818 GCF_001447785.1 Gekko japonicus | reverse complement strand
GAACAATAGAACCCATTAGAAATGTGGATAACATCATACACTTAAAATATGGCACTAGATTTTGGTGGAAACATAGTTTTGCATTATAATAACATCAGTATAAATAATTTAACTTAATAATTTATAGTATCACACTTTGAATCCTTTAGTCCCTTAAGACAGAGTAGGTTACAGTATAAACACAATAAAATGAAAGTCAAATAATATGCACATGTGATAAGCTAGTAAAAGAAGAGGATCCATATTCTTGCTACATCATCCCATATAACATCTGACTGCTTCCATCCCAAAAGCTTTGTTAAAGGCGGCACAAACAAGTTGGAACAATTCATATGAAAAGAAAAGATCTCTTTTAAACTGTGTCAACATCAAAAGCAACAATAAGCAATTTCCTACAAAGTGTAAATTGTGAGAACTTCTGAGCTACTCAGCACTGGCAATTATCAATACTGCTTTGGCATGAATTGTGGGAATACTACATGTGTGCTTTAATCTTCTCTATATGATTTATGCATAGAGCCCACTGCCCACAAGAAATCACAAGTATGGTATGTCAGCTTGTTATATATGGAGATGCCAGACATAATTGGGATCCATGCTTTGCAGTATAAAGAATGGCTCTTATAAAGCATATTTGGTTTTGGCCTAAATATCCGTTTTCACTGTCATTCATATTAGCAGAATGAAGTGACTTCATAATAACGTCACAGAGAAAATGGACTTATATTGCACAAGCACGTTGATTTCAATTTAATCATTTTTGGGATGAACAATACTTTTGATCTCAGTAGTCCTTGATGTCAGTTCCTTCTTAGTTA
>NW_015196783.1:0-837 GCF_001447785.1 Gekko japonicus | reverse complement strand
ACACAAACCATATAGAAGAAAAAGTGGATTATTTGGATCAATAAGTACAGGATATAAGAACAAAAACAGATAAAATGGAACAATCCATAATTATGTTAGAAATGGAGAAAGCGGGGATCATTCTTAGATTTCAAAATATAAATGAACAAATAGATAAAAATTTGAAAGAGGTACTAGTACAAAATGTTGTAGAACAATTTAAGATGGAAAATGAAAAAGAGGTACTAGAGGATGTAGAATTCATATATAGAAGGAACTCAGCATATTCTAAAAAACATAAATTACCGAGAGAAGTGCACGTAAAATTTAATAGGAAAACAATAAGAGATCAAATCCTACAAGCAGCTAATACTAACAAATTAAAAATAGCGGGAGCGAAAATTAGAGTATTAAAAGAAACACCATGGCGTGTGAGGGAAAAACGCCATAATTATGATATCCTGGCCAATTTACTAAGGAAAAATTTGATACAATACATATGGTTTCTTCCGGAAGAAATGTTGTTTACTTGTCTGACAACGAGACATGCTTTACAGCCATTGATTTAATAAGTTTTTGGCGGCAAACCTTATTGCCCACAGCACGTCCGCACCATTCCACCCGGCAACCAACGGACAAGCCGAAAGAATGGTGCGGACCACAAAGGGGACTTTAGACCGTTTGGTGCAGGGAAACTGGAGCCAGAAGGTGGCATCTTTCCTACTGCACCAACACATCACGCCGCACTCTGTGACGGGGCGGAGTCCGGCAGAGCTGCTAATGGGTCGGTGCCTAACAACACTATTAGACCGTATGCACCCAGACTTAATATCTGCCAGGCCACCAAACAGTGAGTCC
>NW_015196782.1:0-838 GCF_001447785.1 Gekko japonicus | reverse complement strand
TGATATATAATGCAGCATATCCCTCAATCAATTGCTCCTTTTCCAGCTACAGAACTTACACCTAGAGTTGACTGTGTCCTAGTGATTTTACCTATTCCACCATATTTCTTTTTTATTAAAAAAATATTTAACTGTTTTTGAGATACCCAATATCATAATTGTCATTTAGCACAATTCACTCCAGCTCCCCCACTTTCCCTTGAGGCTTTTTATCATTGACATGTAGGTAGCTATGTTTCTTTCTCCCACAACCCTTGCTTCCTTTGTCCCCCTTTGTCTCTGCACATGGCCTTCCTCTGCCATCTTATTCTCACTTCCAAGTCCTATTGTGCTCCTACCACTCACTACACCATCATCCCTTTGCTCTGATTTTTCACAAACTGGATGCTCCCAATGTCCTGTCAGCATTCCCCTAGGGATTAGTTTGAAGGCTGCTCTGCCACCTTTTTGATTAAAAAAAAAGTGCCAGCAGTGTGGTTCCCTTTGGGTTCAAGTGAAACCTGTTTCTTTTGTACAACTTTGGCATGTCCCATAAAGTACCCCATTGCCTTACAAACCTAAACCCTTCCTCCAGGCAGCACTGTGTCACCCACACATGAAGAGCATTTCCATCTCTTTTAGTGAAATTAGCATTTAACAGGTTACCTCTGGGGCCTACCTTCATTTGGTCAATGGTGGACTATGATGGGAGAGACCCATGTTCAAATCCCCACATGCAATCCAATCTACTTGATGACTTTACTCCAGGCGTCCTCTCTCAGTCCAACTTGAAATGTTTAAAACTGATCATTCCCTTTTTTAGAATCTCTTTTATAAAGTCACTAGCAGTAAAGCCCGT
>NW_015196781.1:0-830 GCF_001447785.1 Gekko japonicus | reverse complement strand
TTATATGTTATATTCTCATAACATACTTTGTTTCGGTTTGTTGAAATTATAAAAGTACATTCTTTACTTTTACTTTACATTTCGGTTTATATACCTGTCAGACCCGGAGGTCTCAGAGTGGTTTACAGATATGTTGCAGGTGCAAGTTAATTCCCTAGACTATGGCCACATCTATTACAGGGGGTGGGGCTGCCTACCGGCACCCAGGTGATGGGTTTAGCTGTTCCCCGGCTCTCTTCCTCTGGCGGTCCACTGGGGTCGGCGTCCCATTCTTTTTGCTGTCTAAGGCCAGCCTTCTCAGCTCCACGATCTTCTGGTGCGTGGCCCATAGCAGCCCTGGCCCGTCTATGTCCACATCTGGCTCTGCCGTGCCTGTGCTTTACATCACCGTGCACTCTTCCGTGACTCCACCTCCACCTCTGCCATCGCTGAGTGCTGGACGCTGCTGTTTTTCCTTCTGGCCACCAGGGATCGCCGCGCCGTTACTCCGCCATCACTGCTGTCGTCGCTGTCACCAATGTTCTCACCACATCCCCACTTGGAGGAGGGTGCCCCCTACCCTTCTAAGGGCAGGTACCCATTTATCTACTTGCTTTATTGTTCTTACTTGCTTTCGAACCGCTGGGTGGGCGGGAGCTAGGACTAGGGCCGGGAGCTCACCCCGGCCGCGGTGGGTCTCGAACAGCCATAGGGCTGTTCGCTATGATGTTAATGCATGCATTCTACCGCTTGTGCCACCGCTCCACTCCTCTGTCCATGAATGTGGAGAAATGAGACAAACCATTTCAAGATTGTCCCATGAATCCCCACATTGGTGAGGTCATTAGATC
>NW_015196780.1:0-824 GCF_001447785.1 Gekko japonicus | reverse complement strand
CAAGCATCTTAAATTTTGGTGACTTTATGAGTTCCCAATCGAACTTATCCTAATTCATTTTAGCAATAATTGGAGCCCACTCAATCTAGAGTGTTAATTTACCTGGTTTTCTTCATAATCTCCCAGACTTTTGGGGACCAGTCATCTCAGAGGTGGTCTGTGGCAGTTCTTGACCCCTATTATCAGAGGGGGGCTGCTCCTCAGTAACTCCTGATGTGTGAGGCTCTTTGGGGACTGCTGGTGATTGTTGGCAATCCCCTGTGGTGGGATTATCCCCTTCCTCGGCTATGTCTGGGACATCCCCACTGCCCCTGAAGGTTGGCCCATCCTGCATTGCTACTGCCATCCCATGGCATTTCTGGTGCTGTGATGACATCCTATGGATCCGATACAGATATCTTCTAGATTAAAAAAAAGACATTTGTATAAAAAGAGGTGTCATAAAAGATGTGACAGAATTTGAAAAGATTGTTTTACAATCTAAAGATCATCTATTACAATGAATCTACAAATTATTGCTTCAATTAGATACTGAGGAAGAACAAGTAAAATCATGCATGATTAAATGGATGCAAAATTTTGGAGAGAAAATACTGCTTCAGTGCTGGGAAAACCTATGGACTAAGGGCATCAAATGCACAGCCTGCCAAGTATTAAGAGAAAAATGGTATAAGAAGTTCTATTGATGGTGTGTCACTGCAAAAGATATTGAAAAGATGGATAAAAATTACAAAAGGTCCTGCTGGAAATGTAAGGATGTAGAAGGCACTGTCATGCCAGATATACTAACTTGATGGATCATCTCAGATAAGTGTCTGTAAGTT
>NW_015196779.1:0-832 GCF_001447785.1 Gekko japonicus | reverse complement strand
TTCCCACAGAAGCGATGGGGCTGAGGGGATGGCCTGATGGAGAGAATGTTTCTGAAACCTTCAGGGGGTGCTTTTTGTCCTCCTGTGACCCCTTTTCCTTCACAGACTGAGAACAGGTGGGGGGGGAGAAGGGAGGTTGCCATGCCTCACCCACCCCAACACTCACTCTGCCTCCCAGCTCTGTGACTGTTCAAACATGTGACAGTGACATTGGCACCCCTTTCCCCCTTTCCACCTCCACTCGCTTCCGAGGCTGGGAGGTCTTTCCCCTCAGAGTGGTACGCAGGGTTGCCAGGTCTAACCTAGGTGCTCGTGGGAGGCCCCAGCCTGGGTTCCTGGATCTTCTGGCGCATGCACAAAGTGTGCGTGTCATGATGATGTCACCCAGAAGTGACATCATCATGCCAGGCAAGTCATGCAGGGAGGGGATGCTGTAGCATTTGGCCAAAAACTCTGTGGTAGCGGGCTGACAGCGGATTGGGACCCCCTGCCCCCATCAAGGGGATGGCAAGCCTAGCGGCACACAAAAGACTACCCAGTTTCCTCCCAATCCACATGCCTCCTCCTCTCTTCCACGCTGGCCCCATCCCTTCCTTGGCAAACTGCCGCTCCACATGCCCGCTCATCAACCCCCCTCATGGTCGCCGATTGAAAATACACAAAGCTGGTTGGTGTGGCAGTGGCAGTGGCAGCGCCAGCCACTCAGCTCCACCCCTCCCCCCATATAGTGGCTTCACCAGTCCTCACTGATCTGTGGTTAGAGGAGGCAGGAGGGGGGAAAGCACCACACAGCCCCATTGCCTGAAATTTTGGGTTGGTGGGCATGGGGAAA
>NW_015196778.1:0-833 GCF_001447785.1 Gekko japonicus | reverse complement strand
AGTGGGGCTTGGGGACTTTTTTTTTTTTTAAAGGCACTTTAAATATTAAAAGGCAATGCTTCTCTCAGTGAGGAATACAAATTCAGTGTTCTCGGCTCTGCATGCCTGAGAGGAATGTGCGTAACCCCCGACAGACACCCACAAATGAACAGAAGACGAACAGGAGTTCAGCAGCTGAGCCCCTTGTCAGGATCCAAATGGAGGGCTGGGACGCTCGGAACCCCGTGAGTTAATAACCCCACAGGCACGGGCGGGCACCTGAGCAATTGGGACTGCTGCACGGGAGGCAACATGTTCCAGTCGGCTGCTCAAACTGTCAGGGCCCTGCCACGCCTAACAAGAACTAAACGATTGGAAAATGGCTGGTAATTAGCAATCGATAGGCAATTAACAGGAGTGGAAAGATAGCAGGTGTGGGGAGAAGAAAGGAGAGGAAGAGCACAAAAAGCGGAACAAGCAGGGGGGCCGTCATTCCTGCACTGGGAGATTTTCTGGGGCCTATGGCTGCCAACCTCCAGATGGCGCCTGGAGATTCCCCGCTATTGATCTCCAGATGGATGACGGTTCCCCTGGAGATAATAGCTGCTTTGGAGGGTGGGTTCCATGGTACCATACCCTGCTGAGGTCCCACCCCTCCCCAAACCTCACCCTCCCCAGGCTGCACCCCTAAAATCTCCAGGAACTTCCCAACCGCAGAGCTGGCAACTTTGGCTCCAAGGCAATGGGTTGGCCACTAATGCATTGTTTTCCTGACCTGAAAAGACCCCCTCAAAAGTCACTCTTGGTTCCCTTGGGCAAACTGGCATATAGAAGAAGAAGATAAGAGATTGGAT
>NW_015196777.1:0-619 GCF_001447785.1 Gekko japonicus | reverse complement strand
AACAGCATTCTTTATAAGTCTTAGGACTGCTTGATTGTGGGTCAGACTATCATGACTGCTGGCTTTATACTTGTTTAACTGATTGGGTCGTGTGTGTCCAGATTTTTTTGTTCTAAGAATATGAGGCGCCATGTTGGATCAGGCCAATGGCCCATCCAGTCCAACACTCGGTGTCACACGGCGGCCAAAACCCAGGTGCCATCGGGAGGTCCACCAGCGGGTCCGGGACTCCAGAAGACTTCCCACTGATGCCCCCCAAGCACCAAGAATACAGAGCATCACTTGCCCCAGACAGAGTGTTCCATATCTTTACCTTGTGGCTAAGAGCCACTGATGGACCTCTGTTCTTAAGGACATAAGAGAAGCCATGTTGGATCAGGCCAATGGCCCATCCAGTCCAACACTCGGTGTCACACGGCGGCCAAAACCCAGGTGCCATTGGGAGTTCCACCACTGGGGCTGGTCCCTGAGAAATATGAATAAACTGGAGGGGGGGGAGTAATAATAATTGTAGCACTGATCTTACAGACAGGGAAAAATGAAAACAGGGCAGAAGAGAAATCATTAAAAGTGGGGGTTGGGAGCAGAGGTCCATCAGCGTCTATTAAGGTATAGAGAT
>NW_015196776.1:0-837 GCF_001447785.1 Gekko japonicus | reverse complement strand
ATGCGCAAACTAAGTTAAAAAAAAACACCAACAAACTGCCGACGCCCGCTGCATGTGAACGGGCATACAGCAATGGGCTCCGCAGACAGGAGGTAAGTGTGATCATGTTTCAGCCGGCATAAACTGCAACGGTTCCAACCGGTACAGTTAATGCCTGCTGAAACGCCTCGTCTGAATGCACCCATAGACTTCTCTTTCCAAGACCAGCTTGTTGGCGCTCAGCTATGGAAAGAAAAGGGCTAAAAATGGGGGCATGTGCAAAGAAGGATTGGTAGGTAGGGAAGGATTAAACACCCCTAAACATAGGATACTATGATGCAGGCAGACACAGGGAGAATCACAACCAGATGATGTCCTATCATGGGATGAGTTTGCCTATAAGAGGGAAAACTCAGCACAAGGATGTCCTTTTTGCTGGCATCCCCGTGTCTTGCAAAATGTATAGCTTCAGCTTGAGATTTCATATAAATTCTCAGGCTCACAAGTTCTTGAGCCTATTTTTATTGACCTAAAGGCTAGAAATTGGAGATGAGTTTTTAAATTAAACATGCAGTTTGCAGGATGCCTTTTCTGCCCGGTAATCATACTCTGTGACTGCATGGCACTGTGGAAACCATGCAGATCTGCACGGAACCATAGTTATATACACCCATCTAGACTTCTAGTGCTCCACCACAGGCCTCTTTGAGCACTGCCTGAAAGCACCTTAGATTTCATTCAGTTTCAAATTCTGTGTCCTCTCAGTTAAGCTTGTCCAGACTTTTTTTTACAGTATGGTATTAAAGAGAGTCCTATTTTCATTGACTCTTAAGGAAAGTATATACTGAGGTGTGTTAC
>NW_015196775.1:0-834 GCF_001447785.1 Gekko japonicus | reverse complement strand
TAATGTGCCCTTGAGCTGCAACCAACTCACGGTGTCCCTATCTATGAGGTGTTCAAAGCAAGAGATGAACAGAGGTGGTTGGCCATTGTCTTCCTCCGCATAGCGACATTGTCCCAGTGTTTAAGAACTTAGTGTGCCTCTAGCAGCTGTTGGACAAGGTATCTGCTTTGGAGTTCTCTGGACTAGACAGTCCGCTGGTGTTATCCAGCAGTGTGGTTCTTATGTTCTTCCATGAAAGAAAACATATGTTTGGATCCAACCCATTGCCTCTAAATGCCCTGTTTTGATGACAGCTCATCTAGTGGAAAAGCCAAACTTTTCCACTAGAGAGCCATACTAGACATGACAGTGTCATTGACGATGCCTCCATCATTTTGGGATGGAATTTTCTTTGTTTACAAAAGCTATGAAGGCCCAGTCCTGATTGGGACTGTAGTGGTGGGGGAGGAGATCCTGTGCCTAGAGATGCCAGACCCCCCAGTGAGGGTAGGGTCCCCCGTTGCCAGGACCTACCTCTGTGCTGCTGATCAGCTGGCTGGTGTGTGTGTGTGGGGAAAGAATTACCCCAAGTATGAGGGAACGAATTACCCAAATGATGAGGGAACATCTGACATTTCAGCGATGTGTGTACACGACTTCAACATGACCCGGACGTGACATAGGCACATCGGGGATGTTGGGGCAAAACTCTATGATAGAAGCGAATAGTACCATAGAGTTTTTGCCCAAAAACAAGAACATTTCACTGACGTGCCTACATTGCTTCCGAGTCACATTGGAATGACCATCGGCATGTCACTGAAATGTGTGAAGAAACTCTCCGCTCCAGGTAAG
>NW_015196774.1:0-844 GCF_001447785.1 Gekko japonicus | reverse complement strand
TACAGGAAACAGGAAGAACCAGCTGTTCTTAGTCTCCACAATGGATTCACACTGCTCAAAACTGAAATTAAGTGACCATCACCTTATACTAGGTGCCATCAGGAGGTCCAGCAGTGGGTCCAGGACCCCAGAAGCCTTTTCACTGTTGCCCCCCAACCCAAGCACCAAGAATACAGAGCATCACTTGCCCCAGACCGAGAGTTCCTATCTATGCCTTGTGGCTAATAGCCACTGTTGGACCTCTGCTCCATATGTTTCTCCAGTTCCATCTTGAAGCCGTCCATGCTTGTAGCTGCCACCACCTCCTGTGGCAGTGAATTCCATCTGTTAATCACTCTTTGGGTGAAGACATACTTCCTTTTATCCATTCTAACCTGAATGCTCATCAATTTCATTGAGTGTCTGCAAGTTCTTCAGATACAAGCGTGTGTGCACATGAAAGCTTCTACCAGGAATAAAATTTTGGTGGTCTTAAAAGTGCCACTGGACTCAAACTTTGTTTTGCTGCGTCAGAGCAACACGGCTACTCACCTGAATCTATTTCAAAAAGTTAGTTTTCTGCTACGGCTTGTAGATATGCTGGCAGAAGGCAACACCGACCCACCTTTGTAAGATTCAAATTTCTGTATTAGGAAGTGGCATTCTTTGACAATCCTGTCCTCTATGATCCTCTTGCCCATTCCATAGTCATGCAACGTGGCCAACATAAACCGCCGCATCACCTTCCAGTTCTCACCATGAGAAAACATAACTCCTGAAAGGAGGAAAAAAAATAACACCTGAATAGATGCAAAGGGCTGGTTTCAGGAGCTGGGTGGATTCTCATGGCTGTATTCACAAAACA
>NW_015196773.1:0-858 GCF_001447785.1 Gekko japonicus | reverse complement strand
TATTCAGGTACAAGCTCTCCCTTCTCTACCAAGACAGATCTGCACATTCCGCCCCCCCCCCAATAGCTAGCAATCCAAAACAGTCCGGTGGAGCCTGAGCGGTGGGTGTTGCCTTCTGACACACTTCCAGTGATGTCAGGGGGTGTGGCATATGCAAATAAGTTATGCTAATGAGTTATGCTAATGTGCTCCTGCACCTCTTTTTCTACGAAATGACCCCTGACAACAACAGAGAGCCAGTGTGGTGAAGTGGTTAAAGACTAAGAACCAGAAGAACCAGACTTGAATCCTCACAGATTCATGGAAACTCACTGGGTGATCTTGGGCCAGTCATACACTCTTAGACTAATCGACCTCACAGGGCTATTGTGAGGATAAAACGGATGAGAGGAGACCGATGGAAGGGGCTTTCGGCCCCAGAGGAGAAAAGCGGGATATAAATATCTAATCAAAACCATCTCTAAATAAAGAAAATAATAAACAAGAAACGGCAGTAAAAGACTTCTTCCGAGCCAATAAAACAACCATTAAAAATATTATTAACTCAGTCCCCTTTGCCTGCTGCATTTGACGTTTTTAAAGACAGGACAGCATTCAAAAACATTATTTGTTACCTGAAGCGGTGCAGTGTATGCCACCAGCCCAGTGCTACAAATGTAGACAGGGCCTTACACCCAGCCGAAGCACCAAATTCAAAGGCAGTAATCACGGTGGAACAAACATTTCTATAAAACAGTCCAGGCCATTAGATATCACCCAATTACACAATCTTTGTAACAAGAACAGGCTTTCCTGCTATTTGTATTGAGCCGGATTTATACATTTTGAAGGAAGATCCAGCCGAATCTTGAGATTTAC
>NW_015196772.1:0-841 GCF_001447785.1 Gekko japonicus | reverse complement strand
GACATGCTGGATCTTACATATTCCAACACTCCCCCTAAGATGCAGTATTTACAACAATACCAAGCTTCCCTCTTAGGTACATAAACTTATTTACATCAAGACTCTTTGTAAACCCATCAGCCACATTTTGCTCCGAGCTACAATGTTCAAGACTCACAATTTTCCTTTGAACTGTGTCCCTTACATTTTGGTAGCGCACATTTATGTGTCTGCTTCTGGCATTTACACCTTGAGAATCTGCTAGTTGTTGTGCAGCAGTATTGTCACAGATAACAGTCATAGGCATTTTACATTGCATTTCTAGATCTCTTAACAATTATTTTACCCACTCCAACTGTATCACTGTTTCATTTATTGCCGCAAATTCCGCTTCACATGTGCTAACAGATACAAATCTTTGTTTAGTTGACTTCCACATAGTCAGTGCCCCATATACATATACAACATAACCAGATGTTGACTTGCCAGTCATTTTGTCTCCCCAGTTTGCATCAGAGAATGCAATCACTCCTTGGGAGCTGTCTCCCTTTAAGACTAACTTGCAGTTCATAGTACCTTTCAAGTATCTCAATACTCTTTTAGCTGCTTGCCAATCTTTTTCCTCTGGACACATATTTTTCTGTGTTAACACGTGCACAGCATAAAAGATGTCTGGCCTTGACCAAATTGCCAGGTACAACAATGATCCCACTAGGGACTGGTAGACATATATGTTTTCAAACCTTTTTCCCTCAGGCTCATTTTGGAAACTTGTTGTCATTGGGGTTTGCACAATGTGAGCATCAGTCATTTTGTATTTATGCAACAGTTTTACAATTTTTCCCTGTTGGCTAATTTCATA
>NW_015196771.1:0-842 GCF_001447785.1 Gekko japonicus | reverse complement strand
CTGGGGATTAATTTTAAGTTGGTAATATTATATTTATTGTATTTTAACAAGTAATTATGATGTATTTATGTATTTTAATTGATGTAAATCGCCCAGTGGTCTGTGTATTCAGGGATTGGGAGATTCATAAATCCAAAGTATAAATAAAATAAATAAACCTTGACTCCTGAAGACTTTTTGCATAAACTCTTTATTTAAAGATTTGGAAGGTAAAAGGAATTATTGAAAAAGCAGACAATGCTGACCCTGAAAGAGAATCCACCACAAAAGACAGCAGCAAGCATTTTTGCTTTTAAACTGTCCATACTGCTTCTGCAACCTCAAATGTCTAATGAATTCATCAAGCTCTCCAAACACCCCCCCACACACACACACTTTGCTTCATCCATGGGCTACGGCTATTATGTCGCTGAATTGTTCACCTCTCACCCAATCCCTCCTTCCTCCTGATTACTAAAAAGCCTCCACTGCCCTAAATAAAATAAAATAGTAAATCTTCCTTTAAGAGGCAACATGATTACTAAAAAGGTGAGCCTCTCACACAGTACAATGAAGCTTTTGGTATGTGCAAAATATATGAATTAATGTTGAATTGTCTGATTTAAAATTAATGTCTCCAAAAACTGAGAGCTTGATTTCTGCTAGAAAACTGTTCTGCAGGTTCCTTGGAGCTGTTTCATTAAAATCAAGCAGTGCTGCTACTAGTCTGTGAAACAGACTGGAATAAAACAGACCTCACTGCATATACTGGCCAAGCTCCACCTTCTCTGCAAGTTATCTATCAGTCTAAAGGTTTGCTTACATGTAAAAGTGCAAGAGGAACCTTATTCAGGGAGACGGGC
>NW_015196770.1:0-840 GCF_001447785.1 Gekko japonicus | reverse complement strand
ACTGAACAACAAAAAGCCCTCTCTTCATCGCCTGTCTTGTCCCTGCAATGGGCCTACCATGTCCTTACTCTTTTTCTGACAATGAACACAAGAAAAGTACCCTCTTCTGTTGTTTTTAGCATCTCTTGCTAGCCTAAGCTCATATTGAGATTTAGCTTTCCTAACTCTCTCTCTACAAGCACTGGTTATATGTTTATATTCTTCCTTGGTTATAAGGCCCTCCTTCCACTTTCTAAATGAGTCTTTTTTATTTCTCAAGTCTTTAGAAAGCTGTTCATGGAGCCACCTTGGCTTCTTTAGGCTCCTCCCATTTTTCCTTCTCATAGGAAGAATTTGAGATTGTTCAATATTTCACTTTTAAGCAACTCCCACCCCTCTTTAACTCCCTTCTCCTTAAGTATTTCTGACCATGGACGCAGAACTGACAGTCCGCATTACTGTGCAGGAGCCCTGCTGCCAGGCCCAGCACCAGCAGCATGGCTAGCAGCCCAAGGCAGCAGCCAGCAGCTGGGCGTGCCGTCCAAAGCCACCCACTGCCGCCAGCAGCCTCCCGTTGAAGTCCATCTGCTGCCAGACTATCCAGCCGAGGAGGGGAGGGCCGGGCCGGGCCTGTGGCATCCCAGGAGCAAGGTTTTCTGGTGGGTGGGCTTGCAGGAGAGGACAGGAGGGGGGAGAGCCTCTCTCTGCTGGGCTCAAGCCCGGGACTCTCCCGTGAAAAAAATAGTCTTCTTGCCGCTGCAAGGGTGAGTTGGCTGGTTTCGGGCGGGGGGTGTTCTGTGGTGTGCTCCGGTGTGGTGTGTGGCAGGGACTATTTTGGGGTGGGGTGGGGGCTGAGAGCGA
>NW_015196769.1:0-842 GCF_001447785.1 Gekko japonicus | reverse complement strand
GCTTAGGAGGGCACTGAGGAGCGGCACCTTCCGTACCTCTCCCAGAGCTGGATCAAACACAGCATTACCGCTGCTCCACAGGCTTCATTTACACCGAGTTAGACAAGACAGGGAGGGTGCCCACGACGCCACGATGCTTAGGCAAGGATGCCTTTAACACGTCCCTGGTCGGTGTCAGCTATGCTGCCATGGGGGTGGTGGGTTGGGGAGTTCATTCTGTGTCTTGTTAATGGCTATTGCATTCCTATCCCTCTCTCGTTATGCCTTTGCTGACACGCTTATCTCTACAGATGTGCAGGAGGAGGTTGTGTTGTCTGGAGAGTTCCTGTGCACCATGAGAGACTCCTGGTTCTCAGCTTTAGCCACCTAACGGTTGCCTGACTTATCCCACGCACGGGAGGGTGCCTAATTGGCCCATGCCATGGGGGTGTGGTTCATACGAATCCCCTATATCCTATTAGGCTCTATGGTTCGCCGCCATTCTTAACAGTGCCTGTGTTACTGCATCTATAGCTTTGCAATAAAAGTATAACCGTTCCTGTATGCGTGGTACTTCGTTGTTAGCTGTGAGTTTTGAGCCACCACAGCTGTTTCCTGCCTCCACTTTGTCCAGAGCTGCCGGCATCTATCAAAACGGGTTCTTTTTAGTGGCTTCCTGCACAGCAGCAGCTACGGGGTCTATGTTAGGCTTATTGAACGGTTAAATGTTCCAACGAACTGGTAACCCTGAGCCGTGCTGGCAACTGGGCGGGAACAGCGGCAACCAACAATTCTGCACCACAGCTCAGGGCAACCTCGCGTGTCCTATTGCCACCTGTAAAAATCTTTCCAGAAATTATGAC
>NW_015196768.1:0-824 GCF_001447785.1 Gekko japonicus | reverse complement strand
GTGCCAGTAGGCAGGCCCTGACCTTTTTATATATAAATAAAAAATGGAGAGGTCTGGAGAATCTAATATATCATGCCAAAATAGGGAGATTGGCAGAAATTGTGTAGAATTTCCTTTCCTACAAGTGGTAAAAGCACATTGCTGCTTGATATAAACTGGACAACTGTTAATGTCTCAGGTCTGGCCTGAAGAATGCATAATGGTACAGGGAAAAGGGCCGGTTGGGATATGCTTCTAGCTTCCTTATGGATGGTTGCTTCCAGACAGCAAGACAGGATATCGGCTATTTGGCAGGCATTAGGTTTGTAAAACAGAACCGTTCAGAAGGGCATTCTTATTAAGGGAATTGGACTGTAGTAAATGAAATTGGTCAGGAGGGCACTCTTTTAAAAGGAACAGAGCTGTAGTTTATTGCACTGTTTATCTTATATATTTATTACCTTGTTTATACTGCACTGTTCCCTAATTGTTGTAATCTAGTCGCGGCACTGTTCATGGTCATAATGATTTTCTTTATGGCATCATTCTAATTTTGTAATCCATCTTGAGGCTCAGCAAAATAATATGTCATTTTACCTCAGGTACAATGGTCCGACTGCATGTGAGGTCGGAAATCCATGATCAGATGTCCTGGCATCCTTCTAAAAAACTCAGAAGCAGTTGGAGGGAAACCCAAATTGTCTTGCGGGAGGGATTACGGGAGCGAAAGCATTTAATGTGATGTTCCTGTACAGAATCCCTGAATTCCCACCTCATGAAGATGCTAGCAGCAACACTCACACACACGACAGCGAAATACCTGTATTTTTCCAGAGACAGCTAAT
>NW_015196767.1:0-840 GCF_001447785.1 Gekko japonicus | reverse complement strand
CATTCCTCCGCACACCAGTGCTTCTGAAAATAGACTCCGAAACCCATGGAACCAGCCGCGTCGGAGTGAATTTGCAGGCTAGCCTCCACTCCTCCACCTGGAGCTCATGCCTCCAAAAGGAAATTCCATTAAAAGAGTCCAAGAACTCCAGCCATACTGCCAGATCTGCTCGCATCCCTGCGGATACTCTAGTTCTATGGTAAGGAAGGCTCAAACCCTTGAGTGCATCGCATAAGCGGCGCAAAAAAGCACGCCCAGGAGCAACCACCTTGCAAGCAAAGTTAAGATGCCCCACCAACTGCTGAAATTCTCGTAAGGTGGCCTTCTTTTTTACCATAAAACTAGCTACCCGGGCTCGCAGGTCCTGTACCTTAGCTGCCGGTAGCCTCGAGGCTTGTGCAACTGTGTCAAGCTCGACCCCAAAAAAGGTTAACACTTGGGCGGGCCCCTCCGTTTTCTCGTGCGCTAAGGGTACACCTAATTCCTTTGCCAGGTCCATAAATCCCTTAAGGAGAAGCTCACACTGCCCCGAGCCCTCCGGTGCAACAAATAAAAAGTCATCCAAATAATGCACTACCGAAGGAATCCCCGTACGATGCCTAAGGGCCCACTCCAGGAATGAGCTAAAACGCTCGAAGGCAGCGCAAGACACGGAGCAACCCATGGGTAACACCCGGTCCATGTAGAAGTGCCCTTCAAAGTGGAATCCCAACAACGCAAAATCGCTGGGGTGTACCGGTAAAAGGCGAAATGCCGACTTAATGTAGCATTTTGCCATTTCAGCCCCGGTTCCACATCGGCGCACTACCCACACCGCCTGGTCGAAGGAAGTGTACCTGA
>NW_015196766.1:0-853 GCF_001447785.1 Gekko japonicus | reverse complement strand
ACTTCCTTTTATCTGTTCTAAACCTGCTGGTCATTCATTTCATTGAGTGCCCACAATTTCTTGTATTGTTCTCTACCTTCTCTGTCCCATGTATAATTTTGTAAACCTCTATCACATCACCCCTCTGTCGACGTTTCTCCAAGCTGAAGAGTCCTAACCTCTTCAACTTTTCTTCAGAGGGAAGGTGTCCCATCCCTGTAATAATTTTAGTTGTCCTTTTCTGCACTTTCCCCCATGCTATAATTTTTTTTTAGGTGCAGTGAACAGAACTGTACACAGTATTCCAAATGAGGCCACACATGACCAACTGCCTGATGCTTTTAATGGGAGACACTTGAATCTGGGGCCTTTTACACACACAGCAGATATTCTACCATAGAGCCACAGCCTTTGCCCAATATCCAACAATGTGTGGATCTGGTTTCTGTGTGTGCTTACTGGCCACCTGCCCTTCCTGTATATATGTAAATAAATTGGTCTTACAAAAATTGCTCAAGAGTTTGTGTTCAAAGGAACCTGAGCTCCCTACCATTTGAGAAAGTGGAAGGACACTAATCTATACCAGAAACAATAACTTGTAATGCGATCCAGCGCAACACAGTAGTTAGAGTGCTGGGAGACCTGAATTCAAATCTCCCCTTCAGCCATGAAACTCGTCAGAGGGGTTTGGGCCAGTCACTGCCTCTCTCAGTTTAACTGGACGATTGTTGTGAGAATAACATGGAGGAGGGGAGAGAAGCAGACACCGTTCCCCGAGCTCCTTGGAAAGAGGAAAGGATTATAAACCTAAATGGAAAAAATAATAATGATAAGGCGGACCCTGCGAAATGGCAGAACACGTTTACCTGTAACC
>NW_015196765.1:0-896 GCF_001447785.1 Gekko japonicus | reverse complement strand
GTAAAGGTGGGATGGGAGAGTCTCATTGCTATACCCATCTGATGTCCATGGAGGAAGAGCAGGCTGCATGTGCAAGCGATAAAGGATACTGATTTGCTTGTTGGGTGGATCTCCTTTCCCTTCCCCTCCCCACAACAGACACCCTGTGAGGTAGGTGGGGCTGAGAGAGCTCTGACAGAAACTGCTCTTTTTCAAAAAAAAAAAAAACAGCTGCGCCAGAACTATGGCGTGCCCAAGGACATCCAGCAGCTGCAAGTGGAGGAGTGGAGAATCAAACCCGGTTCTCCCAGATTAGAGTCCACGCACTTAACCAAATCTGCATACTTTCCAATTAAAACATGTTTGTAATATTTGTTCATGTCTCGAGGCTCTCAGACATCTGATGTTTCTTCAATGTGGCGCTCACGTTGAGAACGTTTGGCCACCCCTGGTGTAGAGGTATGCATTTGAAAATTCCTGAGCCAAAAATATACATGGAAAAGACAGGTTCTGGTTATTAGTGATTTCCTGGAACAGGGTTTTCTAAAAAATAAAAATAAAAATAAAATGTTTTCGCGCCACCTTTCCACCCACTCAGGGTCCCCGAGGTGACGAGCATGAAAACATTAAAATATTTGCACGATTAAAAAACACATTGAAAATCAGAAAACCATTCTGTAATAACACACACACACACACACGAGCAACACCGGAACCAGGGAGAAGAGCCAAGAACCGTTATGCTGCCCCTCCAGGGATCCTTCCGGAGGAAGCTTACAAAACACGAGAGAATAGTAAAAACCAAAACATTTAAAGTAAGGGATTAAAGCCCAGCATCAAAAACCTAGCCACTACATTTTTGAGGGGGGGAAAAGACCATGATTGTTGGGATCTAATTAATTTTTTGTTGTTCAGTC
>NW_015196764.1:0-871 GCF_001447785.1 Gekko japonicus | reverse complement strand
ACTCGGCAGTTGGCCCCATCCTCTCATGGGCTAGATGTTGAGCCTCTCTGGCCATTGCTTGCAGTCTGTTTTACCTTCTATAGGGCCTTTCTTCTTCTCTCTCTTGCATGGGCTTGGAGCTGTAGCAAGTTTACCCTTCTGGAAATTAATCTGTTCACAACAAGTTCGATGTACCTACATAAATATGTCATGCAAACTGTGCTTCTATTTTTGTAAGTCCAAATTTCTTTCTCTTGTTACCACTGGAGTCCGATCCAGTTTGGTGTAGTGGTCAAGCGCGTGGACTCTAATCTGGGAGAACCAGGTTTGATTCCCCACTCCTCCACTTGCACCTGCTGGATGACCTGGGGCAAACCATAGTTCTGTCAGAGCTGTTATTGAAAAAGAGCAGTTTCTGTCAAGAGCTCTCTCAGCCCCACCTACCTCACAGGGTGTCTGTTGTGGGGAGGGGAAAGGAAGGGAGTTTGTAAGCCACTCCGAGACTCCTTTGGGTAGTGACGAGCGGGATATAAATCCAACCTCTTCTCTTCTTCTTCTTCAGATCATTTTTGTAAGGCATCTGAACAGCGTTTCCCCCTTAACTGGGAAACGTGGAGAAGCAGAGATACTGTGAAAAAGCTTCTGTGTTTCCGAATGGTTGGGGTTTTTTTTACATTTAACCCAATAGGCTTTGCATGCAGAAAGACCCAGGTTCGATCCTTGGCATTTCAGTTTAAAGGATCAGGTAGTAGGTGAAGTGAAGGGCCTCTACCTGAAACCCCACAGAGCTGCCGCCGGTCAGAGCAGACAATGCAGACCTTAGTAAATGAGTAATCTGACTCAGGAGAGGACTGATCTTTGACTCCTCCCAGAGGTCATTTCGGGGGGGGAT
>NW_015196763.1:0-852 GCF_001447785.1 Gekko japonicus | reverse complement strand
TCACAGTATTAAAGAATAAGCTTGAGTGCAGGTGAACTCAGAACAGCCACTTCTTTGAACACCCCCCCACCAATACACTGCATAGATATCCTTAGGTAGAGTTTTATATTTTGATTTAGGCATTTATAGTCTACCTCTCTTAAAATCAAGACAGTTTACAGATGCTAAAACAGTCGAGTTGCTTCCACTGAGAGGTTTTGCTCCAGTCCGGCATCTAAACTAGATAGATAAGATAGATTTGTTTATTTGGAGCATCCACGGAAAGCTGTCCTTAATTATCTACTGTACTGATTTTTATCTTGCTTTGCTCTTATCTTTGACCCGTTCTTTTTGAAAGATCACAGTCCAAGCATGTTTGTCCAGTATATGTGCAGGAAGTTGACATTTTTGAAGGTCCAACTTATGTCAGCGCTGTTTTTCCTGCCTCAGCTCCCCACGGACACTACTCACACCTCCTCCTGTGCCATCAGAAGGGTTTCCAGGCCTTTTTTAAAACTGGCAATTGCTAGACTGCTATAATGTTACAGCCATCTATTGGCCTGATCTGCTAGTTCCTATGAATTCTCACCTTTTAGATTTTTTAAAAAATCCTAACAAATCATGTTGTAAGAAACCCATCATTGCTCAATTCTATTTTCAAATAACTCATTTAGAAGCTTAGTATTACTTCTTGCTGAGATTCTGTTATTATTCCAATATTTAATAAATGGTTGCCATTGATATAAAAAGTGCTCCTGTTTTTAGATTCTCCCGCCAAATGTATTCATACATAGTTCCTTTTTTAAAAAGTCTCCAGCCCCTTTCATACCAGAAATACATCTTCCCCTCTTTTCCCACAAAAAAAGAAAGCTG
>NW_015196762.1:0-842 GCF_001447785.1 Gekko japonicus | reverse complement strand
GTATTGAAACAATTTTTTTTCTAGAAAAACCATTTCGAATAGCAGCTTCCAACAACCAGAAATTCGTCATTACTGAGGTGGCAGAGTGTCGAGGCGGCAGAGTTATTATCTGGCCCTTGAAGAGCACAGGAGGTTGGCTCCTTGATGCCGCAATGCCTTCGGGATTCCTCCTATTGAGGAGAGGAAGGAAGTGCCAAGACCCTGTGAGGGTACTACGCCTACAATTGTGTGGGGCTGAACATGATACAAATCCCAGAGCAGATGGACAGAATCATGGCTGAAGCAGCAAGGCAGTTCTGCGGTGCTTTCGGGATTCCTCCTATTGAGGAGAGAAAGGAAGTGCCAAGAACCTGTGAAGACGCTAGGCCTTCAGTTGTGTGGGGCTGAGCAGGATACGGATCCCAGAAAGTCAGAGCAGATGAGCAGAGCCACCATGGCTGAAGCAGCAAGTCAGATCTGCAGCGCCTTCAGGATCCGTTGTCACGTCTTCTGTGCAGACACACATTGTGTGGGTGCACAGGCCAGCCACAGATAAGATTTCCAAGTCATTCTAAGAAGAATAAACTACATCTAAAAGACATAAACTACATTAAAAGAATAAATGTGTCTGCTGTGTCATTATGGGTCCAAAGAGGCCTCCTCACAATTGTCCCGACTGTGGCTTTAAAAATGGTGCTGATAAAAGCGCATTCTCTTTGCCTTCTCTGCCTAGGGGTGCACACAGCAGAGGGCTTGGCTACTTTTGTAATATCGGCCTTGATGCGCCGTTTTCCGAAGAACCACCTAGGTTGGTGGTTTATTTTTGATGCGAGATTTTGGGTGGAAGGGACGGATCGGCAACG
>NW_015196761.1:0-933 GCF_001447785.1 Gekko japonicus | reverse complement strand
TCAGTCGATCCTAAAGGAAATCCACCCTGTCCATTCCCTGGAAGGCCAGAGACTGAAACTGAAGCTCAAATACTTTGGCCACCCAATGAGAAGGGAGCACTCACTGGAGGAGAAGACCCTGATGCTGGGAAAGATTGAAGGTCAAAGAAGACGGGGACGGCAAAGGAGGAGATGGTTAGACAGTGTCATAGATGCAACGAACATGAAATTGAGCCAACTTCAGAGGACAGCGGAAGACAGGAAGGCCTGGCGGGAGCTGGTCCATGGGGTCGCGAAGAGTCGGACTCAACTGTGCGACTGAACAACAACAACAAATGCTTTATGAATGTTGTCAGCCGCCCTGAGCGCACCCTGGTGGGGAGGGCGGGATATAAATCGTCACCATCAGCATCAGCATAAATTTAGTATATAATAAATAAAATGTAGAAATATAAACATAAGAACATAAGAGAAGCCAATGTTGGATCAGGCCAGTGGCCCCTCCAGTCCAACACTCTGTGTCACACAGTGGCCAGAAATACCAGGTGCCATCAGGAGGTCCAGCAGTGGGGCTAGGACCCTAGAAGCCCTCCCACTGTTGCCCCCCCAAGCACCAAGAAGACAGAGCATCACTTGCCCCAGACCGAGAGTTCCTATCTATACCTTGTGGCTAAAAGCCACCGATGGATCCCCTGCTCCATATGTTTGTCTAATTCCCTCTTGAAGCCGTCCATACTTGTAGCCGCCACCACCTCCTGTGGCAGTGAATAAAAAAGAAGGGTGCACAAAGAGTTGAAAAAGAGGGGAAATCCCATCTTCTCTGCTGGATCCCATTCTGCCCCCCGCCCCCCGTTTTGTTCTGCCGTCCTAGGAGGGATTCAGCTCCATTTCCTGATTTTTCTACCAACAGTGGGGTTCCTGGCTGGCCCCAATGTGGTGGGATTTTTTTTTTTT
>NW_015196760.1:0-844 GCF_001447785.1 Gekko japonicus | reverse complement strand
GAGGGAGCTTAGTTCTAAATAATTTTTTTTGGGGAGGGGGCACACTAAACCCTGCATGGACACAGGCACAGCCATTCCCAAGGCCTGCCATGTCGGGGTCAGTCACCATGTTTCTTCCAGCCTGTGCCTAATTTAACTTGGACGCCATGAAGCACTCCCCGTGGCAGAGCGTGTATCAGGTTCTCAGGAAAACCACTCTTAACACAACCTTTCTTTTGACAGTTTATTTGAGAAGATTTGGTTAACTCAGCTGTAGAGATGAACGTCTTTGTCAGGACTGAAGATGCTAGGCCTGGGGACTGAGAATAAGGAGAGGTCCCACCTCTCACACATACGTCACACACTCAAGGGTCACTGCCGGCCATAGCAGTCAAAGGACCCAGCTAGCTGTTCCCAGAGTCTTCTTTCTCCCAAGGAAGGTTCCCATGTAAAACCTGAGAACGGTCTGGGGGCTGCGTAGAAAGGAAGAATTACATTCAGCGCACCCGACTACCTACAACAGTCAGACTCACACTCCCCCCCATGTCAGCGAGGGCTGGAAGACAGAGCAAAACCAGATGTGCCAAGCAGGAATACAAAAGCGAAAGCAATACAGAGACCAATCACCATAAAACCAGCAGGCCCAAGTCTGACAGCTGTGGTGAGATATGCTGGGAGAAAGTGCAGGCCATTATACCTCCCTCTGTGCCAACAGACTCTGATTCTGTATGGAGGTAAATACAACAGTTCCCACAAGCCAGCAAGGCCGTTGACTCCCCAAAGCAGGGCTCCCCCATCCTGAGAGAAGATGAGGATGCTGGTGCTAAGGCCTCCAGTCAGGGGTCATTTCGTAGAAGACGAGGTG
>NW_015196759.1:0-841 GCF_001447785.1 Gekko japonicus | reverse complement strand
AAGAGTCCTTTAATATGCACTAACATGTACATCAGGTCTCAACAAAGAGAGATAGAAAAAACAGAATGCCCAATGTTGTTCTAAAGTTTTTTTGTTTGTTTGTTTTAATGATATAGAATCAGCTGAAGATGATCGGGGCCGGGAGACCAAGCCCTATGAGAAAAGGCTGAGGGACTTGGGAATGTTTAGTCCTTGAGAAGAGAAGTTTGGGGGGGGAGGCAGGATTGCTCTCTTGAAGTATTTGAAGGGCTGTCACTTAGAGGAGGACAGGGAACTATTCCTGTTTGTAGCAGGAGATAGGACTTGCAATAGTGGGCTTAAATTATAGGCAGTCTTCAGGTAGCGGCTGGACAAAGACTTCTCAGGGAAATTCTAGGCTGATCCTACACTGAGTAGGAGGTTGGACTAGATGACCTGTATGGCCCCTTCCAACGTTATGATTCTAAGACTGGGAAGAACAATGGCAGCAAAATGGTGTTCAAACCTTAGGAAGCAGAAGAAGGTCCTTTACATGGTCCTTCCAAATAGCAGTGTTTGGTATCAAAAGCTGAGCACCACGCAAAAGTGATGGAACATTGTCTTCTCTAACATGGCGGTATGACTTAAAGGAGTTTGGCAAACATCCCTGAAGCAGCTCTGAGCAAAACATTCACAGCAGAGAATGGCTTCTGAAAAGCTAAAATCCGAGGTTAATGTGGAGATTTCTCCTTGAGGGGAACTTCCAACCGATGTTAAGGCTAGGGTAGAGCATCCCAACCATCCCCTAGAGGGTTCGGCACATCCATGACTCCGCTGTTTGAGGGTAATCAACTTTACTGTTAGCTTTGAAGTAAGGGACACC
>NW_015196758.1:0-829 GCF_001447785.1 Gekko japonicus | reverse complement strand
GTCCCTCATGAAGCAAATCCTTTAAGCCATAGATTCAGTTGTGGCGTGACAAACTGTGGCTGGCACTAAGCGTAGTTTAGAGACAAAGTCGTGGTTTGAACTTCCCGATGTGAAACGGGCCATCCACAATTGAAAGTGACTCCTCTGCTTCCGTTTTCCATCCTGTCCACTTCAAAAGTTCACTTTATTCATTTATTTTATTTAGAAAATTTCCATACCACCTCTCTGGGAACCTGCCTCTAGGCCGTTTACAAGATAAAAATGAAACATTGAGAGATAGTCATTAAAACCCATCTTTAAAACCCCAAATCCAGCATAAAAACATGGGCCATAAAATATGGCAGAAAGCTTAAAATATCAGGCTCCAGACTAAAACAGTGTTAAAAGATCAGCCCCTTCATTCGATTTTTTGAGAGCATGTCTCCTCAGAAATCTGGGTTCCTGGTCATGCATACAAAAGCGGAAAATACCTTGGGCTAGTCACACTCTCTCAGCCTAACCTGCCTCACAGGGTTGTTGTCAGGATAAAATGGAGGTGAGGAGAACAATCTAAGCTGCTTTGGGTCCCCATTGGGGAGAAAATACAAACAAATAAAATGGCAACCAGGTGCATTGAGAGCATCACATGTAGCGTGGTTGCCCCTTGCACATGGTTGGCTCACCAAAACTGTAATGACCGGGCATATATATATACTCAGAATGCTTGAAAAGGGCTCAGGTGTATGTCCCAGAATGTGAGACTTTTACTCTTCAATTTGTTTCAGATGGAAAAAATGTCCAAGCCAGCACTGATGAGAGCAATGCTTCATATCCCTTCGCCCACAGTGTG
>NW_015196757.1:0-802 GCF_001447785.1 Gekko japonicus | reverse complement strand
TTTACCTCCACACAATTAAAAGCCTCAATAGCACATTTCGACACATAAATTCCATTCCAAACTCTCCAGGAATTTCCCATCCCAGAGTTGGCAACTCTAGCCTCTGTTAAAGAGACATTTCTGGCATTTTTCTTGTGTGTCCACATGCATGCATATTAGTTCAACAAATTTTTACCAAATGTGTATAGTATTTTCGTTGACACCATCTGGTGACCCTAGCTGCACGATCGGAAGTATGTTTCTCATTTACCTTTCCTTACATTTCAGTTATCGAAGCAGTACGGCCCCGTCTTCACCTTCCAACTGGGATCCCAGAAAATGGTCGTTCTGGCAGGCTACAAGACTGTAAAGGAGGCTTTGGTGAACCAGGCAGATGCCTTTGTGGACAGGCCCAAGGTCCCACTGTTTGAAGAGGCTGGACATGGCCATGGTGAGGTCATTCTTTCTGAAGAGTGGCTAGTCTTGCTTACATATGTAGAACTTACAGCTATGGAGAGAAGCAAACTGTAGTTTTCCTATCTACAGAACTGGGCTGGCTTAAACTGTTCTGATACAAGCACGTAGGTCCCCCCCCCCCCCCGCAACCCCAAGGGCAAAGAAGAGCCCCAAGAAACTGAGATCATGGAAACAGCACAGGGGAAAGGGTTCAAAAATAGAGGCACAAACAACAGTGGCTGTGAATTCATACCTTCATACCCTCATGCAGTTCTTTCACTATCTCCATATGACAAAACATGCAAAAAAACACATTTTTTTAAATTTTCAGCCGTGCTCTTATAGTTCAAGGCCAGTTGCCCAGGCT
>NW_015196756.1:0-845 GCF_001447785.1 Gekko japonicus | reverse complement strand
CCCGGGGGGACTTGGCAAGCCTAACACACACACAAATGCCCACAAAAAATAGGAGCTTTTTGTGTGTTTATTAAGACTATATTGGGAATGGAAGCCCAAGAATTTCCTTGTGAGCTCCAGAGACAGTCTTTGAGCATTTCAGAGCCAAGACCCCACGCCCCCTTAACCCCCAACTCAAGAGCCAGTTTGGTGTAGCAGGTGAAGTGTTGGACTGGGGTCAGGAAGACCCACATCCCCACCGTGCCGTAAATCTCATTGGTCGACCTTCACCGAGGCCCTCCCTTTTGGCGTAACCTCCCTCACAGGGTTGTTGTGAGGAGAAAATGAAGAGAGACCTTGGAGTACGGGTGGGGTAAAACGTACCTAGTGCGTAAATTACCCCAGTCTACAACCTGGGGGTTCCCCCCCCCAAAATTGGTTTACTGTATGCATCCATCTCACTTTTTAAAAAAAAATGTAAATGATCGTGAACATCGCTGGTGCAAAACCACGGTTGGTTGGGGGTTGCAGCTCAGCCGTTTTGAAACCTGAGGAAATAAACCGCGTTCGGAGAAGTCTGTAGCTCCCACCTCTGAGGCCCAGACTTGAGGCTATTTTTGTTATTCACACATTTTGCTCGTTCAGAATCTCCAGCAAGGTTGCGGGGACTAGAGGAGTCTGATTTTTACACAGAGATCATGGGGGGAGAAACTAATCCTCCCCCCAAAAAACACAAACGCCTTCCCTGAGTTTCTCTCACTCATACCCTCCATTTTGTGTCACGTAGACTGGTTTCCCCACCATCACCACATGATGCAAACAGGGCTAGTGAGTGACTGTTAATTCGTCCCTCAGTGAGGGGGCAA
>NW_015196755.1:0-891 GCF_001447785.1 Gekko japonicus | reverse complement strand
GTGGAATACCAAAACTACTTCCTTTTTTTGGGGGGGTGCCCTGTCAAGTCACAACTGACTCACGGAAACCCCGTAGGGTTTTCAAGGCGAAATATGTTCAGAGGTGGTTTGCCTACCTGTGTGCAGCAGCCTGGACTTCCTTGGCAGTCTCCCATCCAAGTACTAACCAGGGCAAACCCTATTTATGTTGTTGTCGTTCAGTCGCACAGTCGAGTCCGACTCTTTGCGACCCCATGGACCAGCTCCCACCAGCCCTTCCTGTCTTCCGCCGTCCTCTGAAGTTTGCTCAATTTCATGTTCGTTGCATCTATGACACTGTCTAACCATCTCATCCTTCATCCTTGTTGTACTCCTTTTCCTATGCTGAACCAATCAGTTGTTCCATATCCGGTTCTAACTGTTGCTTCTTGGCCCTTATACAGGTTTCTCAAGAGACATGTGAGGTGGTCTGGTACTCCCATCTCTTTAAGGACCTGCCATAGTTTGTTGTGATCCACACAGTCAAAGGCTTTAGCATAGTCAATGAAGCAGAAGTAGATGTTTTTCTGGTACTCTCTTGTTTTCTCCATAATCCAGCGAATGTTGGCAATTTGATCTCTAGTTCCTCTACCTCTTCGAAACCCAGCTTGTACTTCTGGCAGTTCTCTATCCACGTACTGTTGAAGCCTAGCTTGTAGGATCTTGAGCATGACCTTGCTAGCGTGTGATATGAGTGCAATGGTGCGATAGTTTGAGCATTCCTTGGCATTGCCCTTCTTTGGGATTGGAACGTATACTGACCTTTTCCTATTTATATTTATAGCTTCTGACAAGATCGGATTAGGCTTCAGTGTAGAGATCAGGGCATACATATATACCTCTTTAAAGTAAAGGCAAAGGTCTCCCTTGCTC
>NW_015196754.1:0-1001 GCF_001447785.1 Gekko japonicus | reverse complement strand
ATCCAATCTCTTCTTCTTCTTCTGTCGTTAGCAGCCTTGCTCAGATCATGCAAACTGAAGGCCACGGCTTCCTTGGCTGATCCGTCTCATGTGGGGTCTTCCCCTTTTCCTAGCATTATTGTCTTTTCTAGTGAGTCTTGTCTTCCCACAATGTGACCAAAGGCTCAGTCTGGCCATTTTAGCTTCTAGGGGGAGTTCAGGGTCGATTTGATCTAGAACCCGCTGATTTGGTCTTTTTTGGCGGTCCACGGTCTCCGTAAAAGTAAAGGTAAAGGTCTCCCTTGCTCAAAAGCCAGTCGAGTCCGACTCTAGGGTTGCGGTGCTCATCTCCGTTTCAAAGCCGAAGAAGCCAGCGCTGTCCGAAGACGTTTCCGTGGTCATGTGGCCGGCATGACTCAACACCAAGGCGCACGGAACACTGTTACCTTCCCACTGAAGTGGTACCTGTTTATCTACTTGCGATTTCTTGCTTTCAAACTGAAAGGTTGGCAGGAGCTGGAACTAGAGACGGGAGTTCACTCCATCATGCGGCACCCGGGGCTCGAACTGCTGAACTACCGACCTTCCACAGCCTGCAGTTCAGCGTCTTAACCACCTGAGCCACCGCAGCTCCAGTTGATCCTGTACCCCACATATAATTGTGACTATCATGATCTCTGAATGTATGCATTCGGATGATGAATTCTGAAAAATGAATTCAACATCTCCTGGAAACGAGGCCTCTTTGGTCCAGTACGTTTCAGATTTTCTTATGGCAACGTTCTGAGTCGTTTTAGCTAGCTTGCTGTCTGCACAGCCGGATCCCCCCGGATAAACCCGTGATGCCTTTTCTTGCAGGAGGGACATGGAAATCAACTCCATCAACTCCAAAGTGGAGGATGAGCAGTCCCTGAACTCCACACTGCAGAGGAAACTGAAGGAACATCAGGTAGGTTGGAAGCTAAAGGAGTGGCTGACAGGCCAGGCGGTGTGGTACATATTAGATTCCACGTCAAAAATGA
>NW_015196753.1:0-841 GCF_001447785.1 Gekko japonicus | reverse complement strand
TCCCATTTCATTCCTGTGAAACATTGTAACAGGAAAAAATTAAAGCATTTTTATATTTGGTAAATACCACCCTCAATAATGATATCCACAAACACTTGATATTATAAATAGACCCTTGCCACTTGTGGATTCATGTTTCCCAGTTTCACTTATTCATAGCCCGCAAATGAATCATGACATGCTCTTCGGCTCACTTTTACTCCCACACTGCACCTTCATCATAATTATTACATCATTAAATTTGGTGGGATATTTAGTTGTTTTACTACTGGAGGGCAGGAGGAAAAGCAGGTTGCTAACCTGTAACTGGTGATCTTCGAGTGGTCATCTGTGCATTCACACCCATGGGATTCAGTGCGCATATGCTGGATTGATCGGCATTGTAGCAACCTCTTAACGGATTTTCGCGCCCAGACCTCGGGCATGCACAGGAACCCCGCCACGCATGCCCAGAGGGGTGGGCGTGGACATCCCGCCAGTTCCTTCGAACCACCGCGAATCAACCACTATAGAAAAGGTAGAAGCTGACAGGAGCGGGGAAGGAGGGCGGGTGGTGTGAATGCAGAGATGACCACTCGAAGACCACCAGTTACAGGTAAGCAACCTGTTTATCTTCGACGTGGTCTCTGTGCTTCACACCAATACAAGTGGCAGCGGTTGAAAAATCCCCACTTCTTCTCCATAAAATAAGTAAAAATGGAGAAGAAAAAACAAGGGGGGGGGGAGGAACCGAAGGCCAAAGTGAGGTAAACGAAAAAACGTCCCCTTCAACCAAAGAAAAACTGGGTGTGTTTTTTTTAAAAGAACGAACTAACAAAGATTAGAAGTGAAAAATAGAGAA
>NW_015196752.1:0-530 GCF_001447785.1 Gekko japonicus | reverse complement strand
CAGTACTGTCTACTCTGATTGACAGCTCCGGGGTCTCAGGAGGAGGTCTTTCTTATTACCTACTTCTTGATCCTTTGGACTGGAGGTGCCAGAGGTGGAACCTGGGACCTTCTGCAGACACAGCACATATCGTACCACTGAGCCACAGCTTCTACTCGAATAACGCATCCGCGTGAAACTGCCTTAAACTGAGTCAGACCTTTGGTCTAGCAAGTCTGACATTGTCTGCGCTGACTGGCAGTCTCTTTCTAGGGTCCCAGCCCGAGGTCTTTCACAGGTCCTACAACCTGGTCGTTTTAACTGGAGATGCCGAGGACTGAACCTGGACTGGGACCTTCTGTATGCAAAGCAGCAGCTCCATCACTGGGCCACGTGGGCCCTCCCCAACTCTGACACATTCAGCAACTTTTACTCTCTAGTGTACGTCAAGTACTGTCAAGTGGCTTCTGACTCATGACCACCCTATGAATTGATTACCTCCAGTATGTCCTGTCCTTATACAGCCCTGCTCAGGACTTGCAAACGGAGGG
>NW_015196751.1:0-789 GCF_001447785.1 Gekko japonicus | reverse complement strand
CCTCAGCAGGATACAATGCTATAGAGGCTGCCCTCTAATGAAGTCATTTTCTCCAAGAGAGCCAGTGTGGTTAAGAGTGGTGGACTCTAATTGGGAGAACCAGGTTTGATCCCCACCCCAATCTTTTCCCATGTCCACCCCACCCCCTAGGAATCAGTGGAGAGAAATGTGACTCAACTGAAAGGCACCTGTTTTGGGGGCCTGTAAAATCAACCCCCTTTGTCCATTCTGCTTGAATCTTAGGGGGTCTTTAGATTGCAGGGAGTACTATATTCCGTGCAAATCTGGTGTCATTGTCTTAAAAAATAGCTGTTCCAGATCCTTAACTTGGTTCCCCATTGAAAAATTATGGTCTCTGGAGAAAAGGGGGGGGGATATTTGAATCCTAAACACATAACGTCCCATCCAAAACCCCACAATCATGGTAAAGGTTTTCCTGCAAGTCTAGAGTTCAAAATTATAATGATTTTTTGGGGGGAGGACCATATCCTTACTACAGGGATCAGCTTCTCTGGAGGACATGGCAGATTCTGATGGTGGATTCTAAGGCATCACATCCCTCCCTCCTTCAAGCTCTGCTCCTCCAAGTACCACCCCTGAATCTCCATGAATATCCTCAGCCAGGGTTGGCAGCCCTAAAATTTACCCTCTGATGAATCTTCTGCCCCCTAATTGTCAGATTTAACCCTGCTTCCCAGCATGCTCCTATGGGGTGGTTGGTTCAGATCACCACTGTCATTGGTTCCTGTGCTTCTGAGGTAATTTTTCATTGATCTGTCTATATACCTG
>NW_015196750.1:0-839 GCF_001447785.1 Gekko japonicus | reverse complement strand
CTTCGGCTTGGAAATGGAGATGAGCGCCATCCCCTAAAGTCTGATTCGACTGGCTTTCAAGCAAGGGAAAACTTTACCTTTAGTGTATTTCTTAACATCCAGTCTAGTGAAGCTTGCGGTCGCTATTTTGTGATGCTTTGGCTAGTGTTAGTTAAGTCAGTACAAAGGCAGACGCCTAGCTCTCAGAAATGCCTTGTAGATGTTTGGGATGGTCATCTCTTGAGCTTCAAAGTGAAGAACAGAAGCCCTCCCAAGTGCCTGCTCAGAACACAAGTGGTATGATGTTTTGCTTTTGTTTTTTGCCATCAAGCCACAGCTGACTTATGGCGACCAATGTTCCCTCTAAGCTATGGAATCTGGTGAGCGAAAATCCTACTCTGTGAGCTCCTGGCATTAAAGTCGTGAGCAGGTAATTTGGCTACTGCATAAATTAGTTTGCTCTGGAGCCAGCCTTCCTGAACTAAGACAAAAATCTGTGAGCCTGAGGATAAAAAACTGTGAGCTAGCTCACACTAACTCAGCTTAGAGGGAACACAGATGGCGACCCTGCAAGGTTTTCAAGGCCAGAGACATTCGGAGGTGGTTTGCTATTGCCTGACTTTGAGTTGGCCCTGCTTAGCATTTGAGATCTGATGAGAGCAGACTACCCTAGGGTTATCCAGGTCAGGGCTAGGCTGAGAGTAATGTGACTGGCCCAAGGTCACCCAGCAAGGTTCCATGGCATGAGGGGATTCGAACCTGGATTCCCCATGTCCTAGTCCAGCACTGTAAGCACTACACCACACTGGCTCTCTTGATGGAATAGCATGGTGGAATTTGTTTTTGTTTTTTTACAGGCA
>NW_015196749.1:0-836 GCF_001447785.1 Gekko japonicus | reverse complement strand
AGTAACAGAGGAGAAGAAACAAAGGGGCCGGTGACAATGACATCTAAGGCAGTTCTTTTTTTTTTTGATTAACAGTTTTTTATTAGTAAGTAGGAAAAATAAGAGATAATGACAGTACATTAAACAATTTCCTATACAATTAGAATAAGAGACAAACTGGTACAAAGATGTGTAAACATTGTACATAATTAGAGAATAAAGCTTAACATTGAAAAGGATCTACTACTACTATTACAATTAGATACCTGTTCATACAATAAGATACCTGTTCATACAACCAATTGACTATTGAAAGTAGCACTTAAAATAAGATTGTGATAAGACTTTTTAGGTGTAAAGAGAAAAGTTAGCTGTGAACCATAACAGCTATTTGTTGAACAAATGGGAAAATTCTAGTTTGAGGTTTAATAACACAAACCTGAGAACATACATGTAACTTACTCGTCTTAATTTTGGATGGATGAGATCCATTGTATATAATTTTTCCAGGAAGGTGAAATGAAATCTTCCGAGGACAGGAACTCCAAGACGGGGAACCATTTAGCCCCAAAGTTTGACACCAAGGGAGATCTAGCATTGCTGTAGTGTTTTTCCGTGATGCTTTCCATAATAAACTGGTCCCACAGCTTTCTGAACCAGACTTGGATATTAGGTGGAGCAGGCTATTGAAAGCCTTGCAGCATATAACATGACTTCCAGTATGCCTTTGTGATAGTGATGTTCAATATGTTGTGGCCATATTACCAAAAATATATGTTCTGGTTTGAAAGGAACTTCTATGCCTAAAATAGTGTTAATGTACTGTATAACTGTAGTCCAGAACTTTTCAATTTCCA
>NW_015196748.1:0-891 GCF_001447785.1 Gekko japonicus | reverse complement strand
AGACCATTCGGGTGAGATGAATTGTTTTTAAGACAGGACCAATTCCTCTTGAGGGCCAACAACAGGGCAGAGAGGCTGAGGCCTTCCCCTGATGTTGCCTTCTGGCACTGGGATTCAGAGCTTGACTGCCTCTGAACGTGGAGGTTCCCTTGAGTCATCACGACTGGCAGCCACCAAAAGACGTGAATCTGTCTAACCCCCTTTTAAAGCAAACTATGCCTGTGTCCATCACTCAATCTTCTGGCAGTGAATCCCACATTTTAACCACTTTTAGTGGTTAAGTGAGCGGACTCTAATCTGGGAGAACCGGGTTTGATTCCCCACTCCTCCACTTGCACATGCTGGATGACCTGGGGCAAGCCGTAGCTCTGATACTTCTTGAAAAAGAGCAGTTTCTGTCAAGAGCTCTCTCAGCCCCACCTACCTCACAGGGTGTCTGTTGTGGGGAGGGGAAGGGAAAGGAGTTTCTAAACCACTCTGAGACACCTTTGAGTAGTGAAGGGCAGGGAATAAATCCAATCTCTTCTCTTCCTCTTCTTCTTCTTATAGTGTAAAGAAGTATTCCCTTTTGTTCATCCTGAATCTATCACCCATCAGCTTTACTGGATGCCCTCGAATTCTAGTCTAGAATTACAACTGTGAAGAATCTGGAAACATAAACTTTGTAAGTTAAAAAAAATAACAAGTGAAATTATATTAACTAAGCTCAGGAGTGAACCAATGCAAAGTAAGATCTTTGGGTCCACCAAGGTGAAGCCTAAAGCAAAAACATTAACAGATCATAATAGCAACAGGTTGAGGGGTTTTAAAGCCCTAGGGACAATTTTTTTTCTGGGCAAGATAGTTAAAGGTGGGGAACCACTCCCTTTTAAAGCAGGGGTGTCGAACTCA
>NW_015196747.1:0-845 GCF_001447785.1 Gekko japonicus | reverse complement strand
CCTTCCAACTCTATGAGTCTATGGTTCTACGATTCTATAAATCGAAGGGGAGGGCTGGGGTTAGAAGAAAAGGGCTTACTGAAGGGCCACCTACGCAGTTGCCCACACTGGTGGGATTCAAACTCTACCCCGGCAATGGCTAATCTCATTTCTTCATCTCTAAGGCCATACATGCTGTCCTACCTCCCGCCCCAGGACGCCGGAGCCACCCCTGCCCATCGGATCGAGCTGGATTGATGTCCATTTGACAGGCGGCTGGATAGAAAGTTGGATCCAGCCGGGCTCCTTGGCGATGTAAAAATTGACAAGGCAGCCGAAGAGGCGTAATGGGTAGAGATGGATTGGCAGCCGGGACGAATGGGCGCTGAAGAGTTCACCATTAATCTTTGCCCTGTCAAGTAATGGCCTGATAATGCAGGAATTTAATGGGAACAACTCCTACTAGTTCACGGGAATCCATTAGAGTAGGTTATCGGGAGACGGTAATGGCTCGCCTCCTTTTCTCTCACACTTCCAGAAGGGTGCTACATCCTCCGATGGAGACCAGACGCCCCGTTCATGCCTTTGTCCCCGTGAGATCCCTTGGGATGACTTCGAATTTCTCATCCATGCTGTTTCAACCCCCCCCTCCCCACCAAAGTCTCCATTTCAGTATCATGGTTCTTCTTGCGAGAATCAAATTCACCCCCCCTTCCCCTCCAAAGTCACACCATTTTCTCTTTCCTCGCACTGAAATGTTCTTGCAAAATGTACAGATTTGTATGGGCGTGAAAGCTGGACAAGGAAGACAGCGGAGAGGAAGGAAAGTTGATACCTTGGGAATGTAGGCTTCATAGAATCACAGA
>NW_015196746.1:0-862 GCF_001447785.1 Gekko japonicus | reverse complement strand
AGGTCAAAGAAGACGGGGACAGCAAAGGGACTGAACAACAACAGAATCATTGCTGATTTTGAAGCATGTATTTTTCTGTTTTCATTATAGGCTTGCAAGCCCTGGGTTGAGAAATACCTGGAGATTTTGGGGGTGGAGCATGGAGATGGTGAGATTTGGGGGAGGAAAGGACCTCAGTGGCCATAGACTTCATCTTCCAAAGTGGCCATTTTCTCCAAGGGAACTGATCTCAGTAACCTGGAGACAAGCTGTAATTCCGGGAGATCTCCAGCCACCATCTGGGGACTGGCAACTCTGTTTATTGATATTTTAGGTCAGTTACCCAAATTGGTTCCATAAACAGGCCTGTCATGTTTAGAAGGTCCTGTATGTCTGTAGAACAGTGCATGAGTTCTGGGATAATTGTTTGGGACCATTTCATTCTGTTGTATACATGGGTACTTTTCTAGCCCAAGACCCTTAGAAGGAAGAGACACAGGAAGAAGGTCTTAAACAAGAAAATATTTATTCCCTTCGTCAAGACGCAGAGCTAAAATATGAAATGCAAGGGCAAGAGAATAAAACAACATTGCAATACAAGAATGCAATCCTAGCTGTGCTGTCCTTAGTTGCTATCTTACTACGGTTGCCAAGTCCCTCCTGGCAACCGGCGGGTGATAGGAGGACTTACCAGGAAAAGGAGGGAGGCCCGTGTGACATCAGCGGCAACGCGGCAACATGGCAACGTCACTTCTGGAGTGCACCGGAAGTGATATCATCATGCTGCAACATCACAGTAACACTCTGGGGGGAAACTCTGTAGTAAAATGGCTTCCACATGCAGTTGTTGCCCAAATACCAGAGCACCCACCGGATGTCGCAG
>NW_015196745.1:0-865 GCF_001447785.1 Gekko japonicus | reverse complement strand
TTGGATATCCCGTAGATTAAATGGACAAACATTCAAACCTTTTATTATCGACTTACTTATTTGAATTGACATTGCAGCTCAGCTCCCAAGACTTGCGACAAATAGCTTAAAATGCATTTTAAAATACCCTGTAGAAGCACACATGCAGCCCGGTGTATATTAACCCAGAAGCAAGGGTCATGATGCCATCTCCTGTCCCCACTTTCTTGACTGTGACTCGGTTTTGCTTTGCTCATGCTGCTTTGTGGAGCACCATGTATGCAGAATTCCCCCACGATCCAGGTAGGCAAATGGATCGATATTTTAAGATGCCACGGCAGTTAAAGACCATATGGTATTCAACACCATGGAGGCATATCCATGGTGGTCTGTGTTTAGCTACAGTAAGGGCATTATCATCACAATCAATGAGGGTTGGATTTATACCCTGCCCTTCACTCAGAGTCTGAGTGGCTTACATTCTCCTTCCGTTCCTCTCCCCACAAGACACCCTGTGAAGTAGGTGGGGCTGCGAGAGCTCTTTCAAGGACTCTGACACAAACTGCTCTTTCAGGAACAGCTGTGCCAGAGCTTGTGACTGACCCAAGGTCACATCAGCAGGTGCAAGTGGAGGAGTGGGGAATTAAGAGACTGCAATCCTAACCACTACACCAAACTGGCTCTCTCAATGGGGACAAGCTGGGCCTCAACAGCAGAGCACCTGCTTTGCACATCGAAGGCCCAGGTTCCACCCCCAGCATCTCCAGTGAAAAGACTGATGTAGTAGGGGACATGAAAGACCACCAGTTTGGTGGAATTGTGCAGGGGCTGATGTTCGAGAACCCAGCTGCTTCAGATTGCCAACCTCCTGGTGGCACCTGGAGAT
>NW_015196744.1:0-849 GCF_001447785.1 Gekko japonicus | reverse complement strand
ATCAGGTGGGTCTGTGGAAGTCCTGAAAGGGTGCTTGAAGATGGTAATCAAATAGATGTGGGCCAATACTGAAGCTCAATCCAGACAAGATTGAGGTCCTGCTGGTCAATGACAAAGGTACTTCAAATGTGAGGAGTCAGCCAGTCCTGGAAATGGTTGCAGTCCCAATGAAGGAACAGGTTTGTAGTTTAGGAGTACTGCTGGATCCTGGCCTACAATCGGAGGCCCAGATCTCATTTGTGGCACTTAGTGCAGTTTATCAGCTTTGGCTGACACACCAGCTCTTGCTGTTCCTTGAAAAGTATGATCTGGCCATGGAGATCCATGCTCTGATTACATCCAGTTTAGATTACTGAAATGCACTTTATGTGAGGATGCCTTTGAAAATGTTCCAGGGTATTGTCAGTCCAGCTTCCATGGAACTGTCAGGGGTGCGATACAGGCAGCGTTCACCTAGGGTTGCCATTCCCTTGTCAGCACTGAGGAAAATCCCAATCTTTGGGGCTTCAGCTGGCCAGCAGGGGAAGCCCCACCACCAAAAAGGGACATGACATGGAAGTGACATCATCACACTGGGGACATTGCATGGGGGTGCTCTGGTACGTGGGCAAACTCTATGGTTTTGAGGCCCCAAACCCATGGAGTTTGCCCAAATACCAGGGCATCCCCTGCACAATGACATCACTTCCAGGTGACATCATTGCATCAGGGATGCCCAACCCCAGAACACCCCCCCAAAGTCCCCCTCCAGCCAAGGTAAGACCTGGCAACCTAACGTTCACCCCAGTGCTGACTGCAGTGGTTGCACATTTGTTTCCAGGCACAATTCAAAGTGCCGGTTATTACTTG
>NW_015196743.1:0-849 GCF_001447785.1 Gekko japonicus | reverse complement strand
ATGGTGAGCTAAAATGAACAAGGCTCCCCAATGTAAGCCCAAGGTCTGGCGCAATCAATCAATCGAATTTATTGCGGCAGGAGCCAGTAAAAGGGCTGGCGCATTGGGAGGTGGGTGAAGCGTCCTGCTTGAACGCAGACCTGGTTGAACGCAACCTGGTTGAATGGGTGAACAGTTGGCACCAAATGATTACATTTACTGCACAATGGGATTTGAGTAAAGTAGCATTCCTGGACACTCTGGTTTTCAGAACAGAAGAAAATAAACTTGCAGTCAATATTATACCATAAAAGTACAGACAAGAACACTTCTTTGCATTTTAAATCTTTCCACGTCAGACATGTGAAATGTAACCTTCCCTTCTCTCAGCTATTGAGAATTAAAAGAAACAGCAGTCTGGAAACTGAGTATCGTAAAGACAGCAAGATAATGTGTGATAATTTTAGGAAACGTGGGTACCCTCAAACAATCTGTAGGTCTCAGGAGAGCAAACAATGTGGGACGTAGTCGTCTTTTCCAGCCTAAAAATAAACGACATGGCAACAATGTGGTGCGTGCCCCTAACCACACTCCCGTAGCAGGCAAAATGCAGGCAAGATCAAACAGATAGTGTTGAAACACTGGCACCTGCTTAGGTATGTGCTGGGCTGTACTGAAAAGCCTAAAATTGGCTTTAGAAGGACAGCAAATTTAGGCAATATATTAATTAAAACAGATGCTCATAAAGTTTATAAAAGGGACAGGAGTATCAGTGGCCATTTCAGATGTCATAAATGTGCCTGTTGTGCACAGTTGTGGGAAGGAAAAATCATTAACATTCCATCTGTAAAATTAAAAAGGGAGTTACAA
>NW_015196742.1:0-850 GCF_001447785.1 Gekko japonicus | reverse complement strand
ATTTATTCGATTTATATCCTGCCCTCCTTATGTAACTTCCAACCAGGGCTGACTTGAGGTGTTTCTGCGCCCTAGGCAAGGCCGCCTTGTGGTGCAGATGCCAATCTCCCGGTGGGGCCTGCAGACCTGGAGACCTCTGGAGCCAGCTGCCCTTTTGCCGCCAGTGAGCGAGTGTGCTGTGCTGCCAGCAGAGCCAATCAGGGAGGCCTGCATGGGTGGCGGCAGCAGTGGGGCCGGGAGACCCAGCCAAGGATCAGGCCGTGGAGGGGTGTGTTAGGAGGTGAGCGACTACAGAGAGCGATGGAGATCGGGCCAGCCCCGGCCTGCTGGCCTGCACTGGCATCCACAGACAGACATGCGGTGGTGGCGGTGAGGTGGGGAGGCATCAGATGCAGCAAGGTGGGGGGCATCAGATGCGGCAAGGTGGGGGGCATCAGATGCTTCCTTCACCCACGCCCCCCCCGGGCCCAACGCCAGCCCGGGGGGGGGGATGCAGCACAAGAGGCAGCACGGAAATGGAACCGGAGGCCGCAAGAGCTTCAGCTGGGCCAGGCGGCGGCAGCAGCAGCGAAGGAAACAATAGTTCGGGGAAGTTTTCCATCACCCCCTGAGAGTAAAAAAGGAACGCCATCTCCTTCAGTCCCGGCTCCTTAGAGAAAGGATGTATGCCGAGGCTCCATCCCATGTGGAAAGCAAGCCCCCCTCCCCCTCTCCCGTGAGGAATGAGTCTGAGCTGCGCCGGCCGGCCAGCCCAAAAAGGTGCTTCACATGGTCCCGCAGACATCGGACCCATGTTCGTATGTCATGTGTCAGTTCTGCCGGCCGGAGGTGAATTCTGGCTTGCTGCTTT
>NW_015196741.1:0-845 GCF_001447785.1 Gekko japonicus | reverse complement strand
TAAGCATATTTGTATTTTGAATAAAAATAACATTGTTAATTGGGGTTTTCTGTGTTCTTTATAAAGTTTATATCTCTGGTACCTGGCATTACATTTTATGGCACCCATGGCCCAGCCTGACAAAGTGTCATTCATGGTAGATCTGGCCCTTGTAACAAATTAGTTCAACACCTTTGGACTAGATGGTCCTTCAGGAATGAAGAGACAGAGAACAATTAAGGAAGGAAGGAAGTGACAGAGTGCATTGCTAAACTAGAAAGGGATCACAAAGCAACTGGAAGTCACAAAATATACCAAAAACTTAATGAAGAATTTAAAATATTAGAGAATCAGGAATCTTTGCAAATTCAGAAAAACCTAATATACTTATAACAAATTTTTTGGCAGAAATCAACAAAACATTTACACATCCTAGCATGGAGAGTAAAAGACAAACGTAAATCTTCTTTTATTGGTGCCCTAAAGAATGGTAAAGGTGAGGAAATGTACTCAGCAAAGGATATGGCTCAATTATATGCAGACTATTATTCAACACGCTATAGCTCCACAAAACCAAATCAAAAGGAGATCAACAGCTTTTTAAGCTCTGTTACATTTTTACCATCTCTCTCCCAAAATCACATTGACCAAATGGAAACACCAATCAGTCCAAAAGAATTAATGGAAACTATTAAACATCTTAAGAATAACAAAGCGACTGGACCAGATGGTCTACCATTGGAATTCTACAAAACGTTCTACCAATTCCTGGGAGACCACCTTCTTAAAATCTGTAATGAAATACTACTAGAAGGAAACATACCAAAATCTTGGTCAGAATCAACCATTACTGTCATACACAAAGA
>NW_015196740.1:0-1093 GCF_001447785.1 Gekko japonicus | reverse complement strand
CAGCAGGTCGTTGCAGAAGCAGCTGCAAAATTTTCTAAATAAATACATTCTTTTACACACACCCCACAAGTGGGCTTTCCACCACCACCCCATCTGTGCACTCTTAAAATCAAATCTTTATTTTATCCTTGGGTTCTGCTACTTGCGGAGCTGCGGTGGCTCAAGTGGTTAAGACGCTGAACTGCAGGCTGTGGAAGGTCAGTAGTTCAGCAGTTCAAGACCCAAGTTGCCGCATGACGGAGTGAGCTCCCGTCTCTAGTTCCAGCTCCTGCCAACCTAGCAGTTCGAAAGCAAGAAATTGCAAGTAGATAAATAGGTACCACTTCGGTGGGAAGGTAACAGCGTTCCATGCGCATTGGTGCTTATTGATGCCGGCCACATGACCACGGAAACGTCTTCGGACAGCGCTGGCTCTTTGGCTTTGAAACGAAGATGAGCACCGCAACCCTAGAGTCGGATTCGACTGGCTTTCGAGCAAGGGAACCTTTACCTCTGCTATTTGTGTGAGGAGTGGAAGCCCTCCCCAACCTCAGAAATTAGGGCCAAGCCAACAGCCAGCATCCACTAATTACAAGAGGGCGAATCCTTGCCAAACATTTCTAAAAACCAAGGATTCATTCCTCGCCCAGGGGCCCAATGTTAGAAGCCTCATTTCTTTTTTCTTCTATGGCTATTAAGGAAGCGGTGCACATAAACCTGTCTCAGTTTAGATTGGTCAACATTAGAGACCTTACAACCCTGTTCCAGGGCCTGGACTGGCAACAAAAAGATTTAGGGCATTACAAAACCGAATGATTTCTAACTCGAGAAAGTGGGAAGAGCAAAAAGTCACTATTACAGTCTTGGAAGTGCAGGGAGGGGTTTTCGCAAGAGGATTTTTATAGTTTTCAATGGGGGTGGGTTCACCCAAAGCCCCCAAAGATTCACATCTCTCAGACTTGAGTTTGGCCTTGAACAGACTGACAGTTTTAGGTCTTCAATAAAACATGCTGAATCAGGTAAGACCTTTAAAAAAAAAACAGACCAAGGTCCATCTTCTCTGGTTGTCTTCTTCCACACAGACATCTCTGCGAAGCTTGCAAGCAGATTCTGA
>NW_015196739.1:0-919 GCF_001447785.1 Gekko japonicus | reverse complement strand
CATGCTTGGCCCCCACCTGGAGGTTGGCAACCTTGTTTCCTAGCGAGCACTGCCTTCCTCCTCCAGCACCCACAGCCTGGGTCCGTGAATGCTCTTTCAGCCTCCCCGTGCCCTCTCTCTCACGCACAAAAAGATGGAAGGAAGGGAAATAAGGACCCAGGACTCCTGCCGCCCCTCCCTCGGGCCTGCAGGCTAACCCATCCCTTCTCAGCGCCAAGCGCAGCCTTCTCATGGGAACCGAAGCAGGTTCAGACAGGGACAGAACCCAGACAGAGCAGCGCTTTCTAAACACAGAAAACCCAGCCAGGGTCAGCCAGCCGAGGAGCTGCTCTTCCGGCCCAGGCCCCAGCCAGGCCACATTCCTGAGGTGGAAAGTCTTCCTCCGTGGCTCTCACAGAGGTGCATTTGTGTGGAAAGAGGAGCTTCTGTTTCCAGCCTGCCCCAATCTCCTTACATCAGCCAGGGCCAAGCCCAGGAATACATGAAGCATCACCACAGAAGAGGGTGTCCCTGACCATAGTAAAGGGAAAGGTTCCCTTGCTAGAAAGCCAGTCGAATCCAACTCTAGGGTTGCGGTGCTCATCTCCGTTTCAAAGCCGAAGAGCCGGCGCTGTCCAAAGACGTTTCCGTGGTCATGTGGCCGGCATGACTAAACGCCGAGTCGCACGGAACGCTGTGACCTTCCCACCGAAGCAGTACCTATTTATCTACTCGCACTTTCTTGCTTTCGAACTGCTAGGTTGGCAGGAGCTGGAACTAGAGACGGGAGCTCACTCCGTCATGCGGCACACTCGGGTCTCGAACTGCTGAACTACCGACCTTCCACAGCCTGCAGTTCAGCGTCTTAACCACTTGAGCCACCGCAGCTCCTGTCCCTGACCATACGCAGGGCTTATTTCCTCCTCATCACTGAGAAAAC
>NW_015196738.1:0-853 GCF_001447785.1 Gekko japonicus | reverse complement strand
GACCCCGTAAGGCGAAGCGTCACAGGCCAAAACCATAGGGAGGGCCACTTGGATCCTCACAGAAGGTTCAAATAAACCATCACAGAATATTTTAAATAACAAACGCACTGGAGTATAAAGTGACATCCATTGTTTCACTCTCGTTTGAAGGTCTTCCAGAAAAGCAGTATCTTTCATTCAGCTTTGAGGGGCAAGAAGGAATGATAAAAGTTCAGGAGCCCCAGAAAAGCCTGTAGCTCCGACTTGGACTGTGGTGGCGGTGCATGTGTGATGGCTTTCACCTTGTCCATGGTGGGGTGGATGCCGGCGGCGTCGACTGCAAAGCCCAGGAACTCAATGCGAGAGACCCCCAGTAGGCACTTCTCTCACTTGACCTTGAGCCCAGCCATGTCGAAGCGATGCAGCACAGCCCACAGACGGTCAGCGTAAGACGAGTTGTCCAGGGCGGCGATCAGCACGTCGTCTAGAAATGGCTGAACTCTGGGAATACCTTTCAGGAGTGAGTCCATAAAAAAGATTGAAAAATACCCGGTGCGACCGAGACTCCAAACTGGAGGCGGTGCACCTTGAAAGCCCCCCTGTGCGTCATGATAGTTTGAGCCTCAGCCATGGTGGCATCAACTGGCAATTGCTGATACGCCTGGGCCAAGTCCAACTTGCTGAAGATCCGGGCCCCCACTAAAGCAGCCAACACATGACTCACTACCGGCACCGGATAAGCGTGTGCCTGCAGAGCTTTACTAAGCGTGCATTTGTAGTTTGCACAAATGCGCACGTCCCTGTTTGGTTTCACTGGGGTGACTATAGGGGCTTCCCACTGTGCAGACGCAACCGGTTCCAGAACCCCTTGTTC
>NW_015196737.1:0-868 GCF_001447785.1 Gekko japonicus | reverse complement strand
ATATCACCACGGACGAGTGGGTGCTATCCGTCTTAACCTTATGGCCGCAACTACGTCCTGGTATCCAATTCCACCAGAACCCCATCACACCTGTCTTCGTCTCCACACCCCCTTCCCCACCTGTCCTGGAATAAGTGTCCATCCTTCTGCAGAAGGGAGCCATCGAGCAGGTACCACCTCATCTGCACGGGAAGGGATTCTATTCCTGCTATTTTACAGTTCCAAAGCGAGATGGAGGTGTTCGACTAATTTTAGACCTAAGGGCACTGAACTGCTTTGTGACCTACCACCGCTTTCGCATGGTTCCTTGCAGCAAATTATGCCACTTCTCCAGAAAGCTGTCTGGATGGCCACCCTCGACCTCCAAGACGCATACTTCCACCTCACCATCCACCCCACCCACTGCCAATACCTACGCATTGCAATTGGTTAACAGTATTACCAATATGCAGCCCTGCCATTTGGCCTTTGAAGTGCCCCAAGAGTCTTCACAAAGACTATGATTGTAGTTGCAGCCTTCCTCCGTCTCAGGGGTATTTCTATTTACCTGTACATCGACGATTGGCTCTTGGTAACATCCTCCAAGGACGCCCTGGTCTCAAACATCAATGAGACACTGGCACTCCTGGAAAACCTGGCCCTACAAGTCAATCGGGAAAAGTCTCAACTTCAACCAGTTCAGAAAATACAGTACATAGGTGCCCTACTAGATTCCAGCAATTGCATGGCTCACCTGCCACAAGACAGAGCAGCAGACATCATTTACCTAGCCAATGTCGTCCGTACCCAGCCTTCGGTCATGGCTTTCCAAATACAGAGGCTATAAATAAATAAATAAATACTCGGCCTTATGGCCGCAACTACGTCG
>NW_015196736.1:0-846 GCF_001447785.1 Gekko japonicus | reverse complement strand
CAGTTCCTGGCTGTTAGGCTCTGCTTCTGCAGTCACATCAGGGGCCTGTGGTGCCAAGTCCACTTGTTCCTGGCTGTCAGATGCTACATCAGGGGCAGGCATGACAGGGTGTCTGTTGTGGGGAGGGGGAGGGAAAGGAGTTTGTAAACTGCTCTGGGACTCCAAGTGAAGTGCGGGATATAAATCCAACCTCTTCTTCTTCTTCTTATTGGCCCGTCATCTTGTAAAGTGATACAGGGATGGAGGTTTCACACAGTGATTTTCTTCTCATTAATGAGTTGTCCCTGAAGTGTTATGGCCATTTTAAACTGCACCGCTTTTTCCTCGCCCTTTTTCACTGCACGTGTGATCGTCCTTGGAGGGTTTTTTGGAACATTCTATTGGGAGCTATATGGCACTAAAACAGGACTACAAATCAGCACAGCCGGTTACTGAAATGACAGGGGGGGAAAGTTAGTAACCAGTTACTGAAACAGAATACATAGGCAGTCTGAAAAGGGCCTTTGATGTGATGACTTCATTTCTGAATAATTACCTAAAAGCAGCATCACCCGCTACCCCATGCTGCTCTAGGAATTCCCCCATAGAGATCGGGGCAGTTCCTTGACCACTGAGGACAGAAATTGCCACAGCTGCAATATTGCCCGCCCATTTTATCCCACTGCAAGTCATAAACCGAATCCACTTCACCAGCCCTGCTTTTTTGTTTTAATTGTTTTGGGGAAAGCCTGTTGTTGCCTGCTTTCCAAGGTCCCAGAAAGATGAATGTTCAATTAAGTAGGCTTGGTGTTAGACTATTTAGGCCACAGCTAGTTGGCAGGAATAGGGCAGGTTGTTCAAAATAGG
>NW_015196735.1:0-766 GCF_001447785.1 Gekko japonicus | reverse complement strand
TCTACTTTCTGAGTTACTGGCATTAAAGTAGTCATCGCCAGACTGGAAAAGACCGCCCGCAGAAAGACCACAATAACGAAGTCTCCACTTCAGGGTGCCTGTTAGGTTAGTCACTTCCCCCATTGTATGTGTGTGTGGCCTTAGGTAGTAATTGTATGAAATGTATAAAATATAAACCGCTAAGAGCCCTTAGGGGGTGAGCGGTATATAAATCGAAATAAATAAATAAAGTTGTGACCAGGTGATTTGGCTATTGCATACATTAGTTTGCTCTGGAGCCATCCTTCCTAAGCCAAGACAAAAATGTGTGGGCCAGAGGCTAAAAAACTGTGAGCTAGCTCACACTAACTCAGCTTAGAGGGAACACTGCACTGGACTCTAAATTTGTCTCACATCGCACACAGTACAGGTAGAGGTGCAAGCCCCAAAGAACAGAGCATCCAGTGAGCTTGAGCCTAAGGGGAGAACCACTATTTTAGTAGCAAAGTTCCGAGCTCTAGCAGTACATAGCTCTGCAAAGGAGGTGAGGTGACAAGAATGCCAGGGCCAATGAGCAATCCATGAGGAGTTTTGATCTCAGGGCCTCCTCCAGCACTTTTCCCACCAAGTTCAATGGGTCCATCTAAGCAAGCATTCTGTGCATAACAGGAGTGAGCTGATACCCCAACAGAAGTGCCACAAGTATGGTAAGAAGCCTACAGCTCAAACGCAACTACCAGAAATTTAGCTTCCAAGACCTAATGAGATCAGCCTAGCCTCAGCCATC
>NW_015196734.1:0-917 GCF_001447785.1 Gekko japonicus | reverse complement strand
TTTGAATCGATGTAGGGGAGCCAACAACAACAGCAAAACAGCCTTGCTACCATGGTGTATATTTTTAAAAACGTTTAAAATTAGGAACCCCCCAAACATTCAGGAAAACCATAGAACTTCTGCTTCACTCACTTGCTGACTTGTGTGCTTATCTGCAGCACCAACTGTCTCAGCCTTTTGCTCTACTCCAAACCCACCCACCCTCCGGCTGGATAGTCCTCCCTCTAGTATCAGTTTTGAATTTTTCTGCAAAGGGGCTTTGGATTTGTTTTTATACAACAGCTTCTTGATTTCATTTATTTATTTATACAAAACTTTTGGTTTTTTTACTGATCACTCTTTTTACATTGCACGCAGGCACTACAGGGAAAAGAGTCCAGCAGCTTAAAAACTAACACAGCTACTTATCTTGTACGTCCTCATTGCAAGCAACACACTACAGGGCCTTCAAGCCTCTCCCATTGTTTCCAGTGGGCAATCCTGTCATTCCTTTTAGCGCATCCCTCTCTACGGTGCTGCTACTACTAAAGGTAAAGGTAAAGGTTTCCCTTGCTCGAAAGCCAGTCGAGTCCGACTCTAGGGTTGCAGTGCTCATCTCCGTTTCCAAGCCGAAGAGCCAGCGCTGTCCGAAGACTTCTCCGTGGTCATGTGGCCGGCATGACTAAACGGCGCACGGAACGCTGTTCCCTTCCCACCAAAGTGGTACCTATTTATCTACTTGCAATGTCTTGCTTTCGAACTGCTAGGATGGCAGGAGCTGGAACTAGAGACGGAAGCTCACTCCGTCATGCGGCAAACTCGGGTCTCGAACTGCTGAACTACCGAACTTCCACAGCCTGCAGTTCAGCATCTTAACCATTTGAGCCACCGCAGCAGCAGGAGCTGCTGCTACTACTACTACTACTGGGCTCCAATCT
>NW_015196733.1:0-840 GCF_001447785.1 Gekko japonicus | reverse complement strand
TGAGTGAAAAATCTACCTGGATCCAACCTATGCTGTTACCAGAGCAACACTCAGTTACCAAAAGCTAACAGAATATCCTTTGAAAATAGAACTGATTTATAGGCCTTTCTAAAGCTCATCAAGAATGGTGCTCTTTTCAGCTCCTTGGAAAAACTGTTGCATAACATTGTCCCAACAGACAAAAAGTCCCTGCAGAGCAAACATATCTGTGGGAGGCCACCAAGGGAGAAGGAGCCTAGCTGACTCATGAGTACTAGAGGGTGATGCATTTCCTTACACTGGCCCCAGTTGTGAGGGGCTTTATAGATAAGCAGCAGCACTGTAAAATAAATCTGGAAGCAAACAGGCATCCAATGGGGATCTAGCAGAACAGATGTACCATGCTGAAATCAGTGAGCTCCAGATAGGGTTGACAGGTCCTCCCTGGCCGATGATGGGGTGGGGGAGTCAGGTTGCCAGCTCCAGGCTGGGGAAATCCTGGAAATTTGAGCATGGAGCCTGGTGTGGACTTGGACCATAGTGGGGTGCAATGCCATAGAGTTTAACCTCCATTTTCTGCAGGGGAACTGATCTCTATGGTCTGGAGATGAGCTATAATTCCAGGGGATCCCCAGGTCCCAACTGGGGGCTGGGATCCCTAGCTCCAGATAACCATAATCTGCACTAGTTGCACCGTCAGAGTTGTCTTTCAGGGCACTCCATAATGTATCCAAAGGAATAGTACATAGTCCCAAAACAGTCAGGTATGAAAACAATATATACAGACGTGTGCTAGATGCCCACAGAACAATACAACAATAAATGAGACTAGATTAAAGCCAGAACATATTTAGTGTCTGG
>NW_015196732.1:0-862 GCF_001447785.1 Gekko japonicus | reverse complement strand
CCCCCCCCCCTCAAGAAGCTTCCCCAAATAGAGCATTGACTCATGAAAGCTTATACCCTTGAAAGATTTGTTGGCTTTTTAAAGTGCTATTGGGCTTGAATTTTGTTTTGCTTGCATAGCTAACATGGCTACCTACCTTAAGCATTCAGTTGCATAATGGAACCAAATCTTAAATATGAGAATCAAAGCCAAAAACAGCTCTAATAGATGCTGAAGGCTGGAAGAGAATTTGGGCTTCCTGTGCTATGGAATGTGCTCTATGCCCCGGAATGACCAAAGGGAAGCAGTCCTTCCCTAGCTGAACTCCCTCAAGCAGGGCTCTAGTCGGGGGGGAGCTCTCAGGTACGGAGCTCCGGAAGAGAACCTCTAGGGGGCGGGGCGGTCACGTGGTGAAGCCCCGCCCCCTTCTTTACCCCGCCCTCTGCTTCGATCCTCATTCCGTTTGGGAATGAGGATGAAGCAGGAGGGTAAGTAGCCGGGCCTTCTGTCACTTCCGGTGATGTCAGGGGGCGTGGCATATGGAAATAAGTTATGCTAATGAGTTATGCTAATGAGCTCCGGCAGCTCTTTTTCTACAACAAGACCCATGCCCTCACCATAGAGAAAGGCCAGAGTTACAAAGTACATGTAATTAGGGGGAAAAGACCATAATATTCCATTTTTATCACAATTGAACAATGTCATCAATAAATTTTTCCTGTTTTAAGTAATACTGATTAATGCTCCAATTTAAAAAAATGAATTCTTTTTGTAATTTCCCCCCTTGTATGGAAAACTTCCCCAAATTAGTTTTCAGATGTTTTTAAGACACCTCTGATGATGGAAGGCTGAGCTAGTCTACAATTCCTTTAGTTTACAGCTG
>NW_015196731.1:0-862 GCF_001447785.1 Gekko japonicus | reverse complement strand
TTCCAGGGGCCCACTGGCCTGCCCGCCTCGGAGTCATGGGGGGGGTCTCTCTCCAGGCCTTCCCTCTGTAGCCCGTGCACGCAGAGGTTTTGGCTGTAGTGGGCACGGCCAACTCAGGAGCCAGCCAGAATTCCGTTCCTGTGCGTTCCTGCCCAAGAATAGCCCTGCTCTCATGTAAGATCTGCCAGATGGTCTCTTGACCGTTCGCACCTTTCTCCCCAGTGGGGAAACCCCGTCTTCTTTGGGATTTGGGGGTGGAGCCTGGGGAGGACGGGGACCTCAGTGGGCCACAATGCCACAGAGTCCACCCTCCAAAACATCTGTTTCCTCCAGGGGAACAGACCGCTGTCAATTTGGAGAGGAGCTGTCATTCTGGGGGATCCCCTGGTCCCACCTGGAGGCTGCCATCCCTAGTTGGGACCCCCCAGAAGGATGGCTCCTCTCCAGACTACAGAGATCAGCCTCGCAACCCTAGGAATCGCCACCCTTCCTCTGGAATCCCAGGGCCTGCCCAAGCAGCTAAGGAAGTCGGTGAATCTCACTGGGGCTGCCCTGAATTAATGGAGAACTGCACTTGAGTGGAAGGAAAGGGAGGGAGGGAACGGCCCTGGGGTAGCCGCTGCTCTTCTTGCCCAGGCGGGCAGGGCTTTTGCAAGAGAACTCCGGACTGACCATGGGCCAGCTCAACAGCAAACGACTGGGAGGGCCTGGGGCACCGCCTACTGCCCGGCCAGCTCCACTGGATGTGGCTGAAGTCTGCTTTCCCTGCTTCCGGCTCTGCATACCCATGGTGCTTTGGGGCTCTGTTCCACACACCCTTTCTCCTGGCTCCGGAACGGGGAGATCTTTCCCCTCAGCCAGA
>NW_015196730.1:0-862 GCF_001447785.1 Gekko japonicus | reverse complement strand
TAGGAGACGAATGTTCATGAAATGCCTCCTGTGCAGCTGTATTACTGTTATATCTTTTGCTGTTGTGGTTTAATGTGATTTCCACTGTCGTGGTGATTATGGATTCTGTCAACTATTTCCAGATTGTGGTGTGGAATCTCCTTGTCTTTCTAGCAGAGTTACTGGTCTACACAGCTCCCACTGTGGGTTAGTTTTCCAACTACCCAGGAAATTCGCATATGAGTTTTTGTGTTTTTTTCACCCTGCAGAAATCAACGGATGATTCCCTCTTATGATATGGGGATAATCATTGAGAGGGGGGATCCAACCATCCTCTGTGTAACTCCCTCTCCAACTTCAGTGGCTCCTCCTCCAACTGAAGAGCCATTTGACTGGAAGAGGAGGTCAAACTTAAGCCAAAGGACAGTTGTGGCATAAACATTTTATTAAATAAATGAGCAAATGGGGCCTAAGTTTATCAGGGTTACTCATAACTGTCTACTATTTTTTTAAAAAACCTTCATAGAATGTGCACTTTGTCTCTACTCAGCCTATTTCGTCTTCTATGTGGGTTTCAGATTTCTAGCGCACCACCTCTGGAGCCTTTCCTGAAATGCTCATGTAGGGAAGGGTTTTTGTCTGAGCTCTGCTGGGATCCCTCACACTGTGTATCTTGCACAGTAATAGACGGCCGTGTCCTCTGCTTTCAGGCTGTTCATCTGAAGTTAGAAGTTGGAGTTGTCCTTGGAGGCTGTGAATCGGCCTTGGATTGTGGGGGAATAATTACTGTTCCCAGAACCAGGACGATAGTACTCGACAAGCCATTCCAGTTTTTTGCCTGGCTTCTGCATGATCCAGCTCATATAGTAGCTGTTAATATCAA
>NW_015196729.1:0-846 GCF_001447785.1 Gekko japonicus | reverse complement strand
AACATTGACTGTAGTATATCAGGGAGGTTCTTAAACACCACCACCCCTTTTGTAAAGGAGGGTATATGTTCTACTCTCCCTTTCTGCTACCATTCTCTCCAATGTGGACCCAGAATGTCTTGTTCTCTCATCAAATTTATCCTCACAACAACCCTGTGAGGTAGGTCTGGCTGAGAACATGGGACTGGCCCAGGGTAAGGCAGCAACCCTTCATGGCAGAGAAGGAATTTGAACCTAGATCTCTTTGATCCTAATCTGAAATTCTCTCTGCTGGCTCTGATAGAGCACGGAAAGATTCAAGCGATCTGAAGATAAACCAGAGTCAAAGTGCTAAATTCATCTAAGCATTTTATATGTGTTTTACTTACATTTGACAGCCCAGCCCTCCCCTCTTTGCTTCTAGCATGAAAATCTGATCTATATCTAAAGGGAATTATTCCAACAAGAGTCTTTGTAGACCCTGAAATTATTCCACTTATCTCCAAGCCATCTCAGTCCTTATCACAGAAGCTGGCATCAACAGAGGAACCACCCCTGGAGGCACGCCCTGTTCTAGATCACCAGCTGCAACTCTCCTTGAATGATGTCTCGGAATTGATAACATGGGATGAGATGTCGGTATGCCAACAGGTGGTAGATGACCCCACTCATCTTGATAATTCAATAGAGGATGCATTACTAAAATCATTGGAGGATCTTACAAGGATGGCGCAACAGAAGATAATAGGCAGGCTGGAAAAAGTCAAAAACAGCTTGCAGAAATCATCGCTCCTCCAACAATCTGGAGGCATCCTCTTTTCCCAATTCTTTGGCAACGCCCAACCCTCTTATATTAAAAGGGTCTGA
>NW_015196728.1:0-855 GCF_001447785.1 Gekko japonicus | reverse complement strand
CAGCATAGCTGCCGGTGCCTCTCCTCAACTTCCCCACCAAGTTTCAAAAAGATTAGACACGATGGTCCAATTCTATGGGCCCCAGAAGGAGGTACTCCATCCTCTATTTTTCCAATGGAGGGGGGAAATGCCTTGTGGACTGAAGCAGAAATCCCTGTGCTGCATTTTAAAATTTTGCGCACTAGCACCTCCTAGCACAGCTTAAAAGGAACTATTGTCCTGGGGGCTCTGGGTCCAAGATCAGTGAGGCAGGGTCCTCCAGGGCGTGACTTTTAGCGAGATGGCTTGCTCTGGCCTCAGATAGCACGGGGGGGGGGTTATGAGCACCCTGTTCCCTCTCCTCTGCTCACAGTAGCCCAGTCACTCTCCTGATGTCTCTGGGTCTCACCTGTGCTCTTCCTCCACAGCCTGTCCCATGTCTGTGCTTAAATCCTCCCCTTGGGGGCAGGGCACCACTGGTCTCTCCAATCCCCCCTCTCTGGGTAGGATTCATGTAATGTACATGCTTCATGCCCAATGGGGCACCTTCACTCTGGCCCCAGCCTCCTGCCTTATCCCTGGTGTAGGGTGGGGCTCCTGGCCCAGCCTCCAGCCTCCCTTCCCTGAAGGGGATTCTGTAGAAATTGCCCTAGTTTGCCATTTCCTCCCTGCCACTGCTGTCTGCATCCTCTGAACTCTGCCACAGCTTGAGGAAGGAGGGGCACACCTGTCTCCCTCCTGCACCAAGTGGGGGGTTGCCCCGGCAGCATGGTAATGACGCTCTGCTCCCTGGAGTTTCGCTGCCTATTTCCTCCTCTGGTGTCTGTCCAGTGTCCTTCTCCACTGGTAAGTGCAGGGGTGCAGATGCCGCTGCCC
>NW_015196727.1:0-860 GCF_001447785.1 Gekko japonicus | reverse complement strand
TCGGGAGAGTGATCTGTGGTAGTCATACCCCCTGCGATCATGAAAAGCTCTCTGTCATCCATAAGGTGGATAGGCAGTTGGGAGTCACGGGTCATACTCCAGGAAGAGCCATGGCAAGAGGTAGAAGACTTCCGCAGTGGTGACTTAGTGTGTTGACCAAGTGGAATGTGGTCCACTAGGGAACGCTGGGGAAGATAAGGGTGGTGACGAAGTCGAAGATCGGAGCTTAGACTTCTGCAGAGGTGCTGCCAGAGAGGACACCATTGGAGTAGATGTTGAGAGGCCGGAGATCACCACGGGATTGAGTTTGGGAGCCGAAGTTGATTTCGCCGGCTTCGATTTTGGAGTCGAAGAGGGCTTGTCGTCTCGCTTTTGGGATTTTTGTTTGAGAGACTTGGTGTTCTCAGAGTGAGAAGAAGGCTTCTGGGCAGAGGAGGCATGAGACGCTGCAGAGGGCATTGTAGGGCGTAATGTGGCTTCCAGAAGTATTGTTCAAAGGCAGGCAGCTCTATTTCTACGGGCCTGCCTAGTAAACTTCGCGCAGTGAGGGCAGGAATTGACCCGGTGAAACTCCCCCAAACAAATTAAACAAAGGTTGTGGCTGTCGTTAGATGGAAGTTTTGTCAGACAACAGCAACACGGCTTGAAAAATAGGGTGCGGCCCATGCAAAAACCTTCCCGACCAAAGGGGAGGGGAGTGCAAAGAACGAAAGTGAGATAAAAATAGCTCAGGAAATAACTAGAGGCAGAAGCAAAAAAGAGGAAAACTCATCTGAGGCGAATTGAAGAGGGATCGCTGACGAAGTGTGAACACGAAGGTGGTCGAAGATTAACTGAGTGGGAGGAAGCTCTCTCCCCCG